>NW_026068023.1:1329409-1341288 GCF_014885135.2 Alexandromys fortis | reverse complement strand
CAATAGATCAGCCCCACTGTCTCCGTGGGTGGGTGCACCCCTCGTGGTCCTGACTTCTTTGCTTATATTCTCCCTCCTTCTGCTCCTCATTGGTACATTGGGAGCTCAGTCCGGTACTCCAGTGTGGGTCTCTGTCTCTATCTCCATCCATCCCTAGATGAAGGTTCTATGGTGATATGCAAGATATTCATCAGTATGGCTATAGGATAGGGTCATTTCAGGTTCTCTGTCCTCAGCTTCCCAAGGAACTAACTGGGGATATCGCCCTGGGCACCTGGGAGCCACTCTAGGTCCAAGTCTCTTGCCAACCCTAAGATGGCTCCCTTAACTAAGATATGTGCTTCCCTGCTCCCCTATCCAACCTTCCTTTTTCCCAATCTTCCTGCTTCCCCAAGTTCCCCCCAACCTCCCCTTCTCACTTTTCTCTCCGCATCCCCCTTTGCCCCCTTCCCACCCCACCCCCAAGATCCCAATTTTTGCCCGGCAATCTTGTCTACTTCCCATAACCAGGAGGATAGCTATATGTTTTTCTTTGGGATAGGTACTAGAAAGTCTTTTGTCTTCGTTCCCTTATGTCTTTTGAACAAAGTCACAATATGGGAGCTCAGCAGGCCTGATTACCTGTTGTTTAGTCTATTCTACCTGTTAGAATTACATTAAACCCCAAGTCCACATTACCATTGTCATGCTGTTCTAGGCTATGGCTTCTTGAGAGGTGCATATCCATCACAGAAGTCTCTTGGGTTTTCTTTTGGTCACAGTTCGCTTTTTTTCTTCTGACCCCAACACTGAACCATACTTTGACTCTGAATAAAACACACCTTTTCGTTTGTCGGCTTTTGGGCAGAGTCCACAGTTGGAAGTTGGCACTGAGCTTAATGAAAGTGCTTTATTACCTTAGAGGAAGATGCTCTGGATGATCTTTGCTACACAGAAGGTAGCAGACATGGACAGGAACGATAGCTCCCCACGCTGTCTGTCACAGTGCTTCCTCAGTACTCTTCCCTGAGTCATCCGCCTGTGATGGATTTCTCCTTTGTTTCAGATGACAAACCAAAGGAGCAACTACACAGGAGTCTCCCTAAAGTGACTGAGGCATACTGCAGTGATGATTGCTCACACAATACGGTTGAGGAGCCACGGAGCAGTACTCCAGAAATGCCTGCTGTGTCTGCATTCTTTAGCCTCGCTGCACTGGCTGAGGTTGCAGCCATGGAGAATGTGCACAGGTGAGCGGTCAGGCGTGAGTGGAGGAAGCCGTGTTGAAACCAACCAACCATTTCAGAAGTGATTGGTGTTTTACACACAATGTTCTGGCTTTCATACTGAGTTCAAGGGCACCGTTATTTATGTGAATTGTTGCGAAGTATATATGTGAACTAACAGTATGGTAAACATGAGAGTCAATGGCAACCAAGTATTTTATCTTGAATATTGTAGTATGCTGAACTATTTCTGTGACATTCCTGTGAGTAGCGAAGCACTATTCTGTAAGCATCCTGGGGTCAGATCTTGAAGCAGAGGTGTGAGGGAAGAACAATACAGGATCCTGAGCATAATCACCCTCTCTCACTCCCAGCATTTGTTTTATATCAATTGGAAGTGGCTGTATTTATTAATTTTCTGATGCTATGATAAGACTCCATGACCAAAGCAACTTCTAGAGTTGGGCTCTAGAAAGAAGCGTTTACTTGGACATACAGTTCAAGAGGGATAAGAATCCATTATGGTGGGAGTCATGGCAACAAGCAGCAGGCATGATGACAGGAGCAGGTAGCTGACAGTGTCTTCTCAACCATGAGCACAAAGTGGGGAGAGGAAATAGAAATTAGGGAGAAACCATAAGCACTCTGAAAGCCCTCCCCACGTCATATACTTCTAGCCAGGCTTCATCTCTCTAAGATTCCACAACCTTCCTGAACACCACTCACTAGGGACCAGGTACTCAAATGTCTAAGCCTGGGGGAACATTCTTCATTTAAACCACCGCAATGGCGCACATCCCATGGAGATGTTACGTGGATGACTTGATGTCTCAGTGCTAAGGATGTTGGTAGCCATGACAATATCCCCTGTCAAAATACTGTGGATGTACAGTAAAGACCATCTTGACATCTACCTCATGGTAGACAGAAGCCCATTAATTTCTTCAACTCTAGATGGTCTGCTTTTCAGTTTCCTCACTTTATATTGAATGTAATGACTTCCCCAAAGAATTAAGCTGTAAGGATCTGACCAGATCACGGTCATGAGAACTCCTTAAACTCACTGAAGTTTCATAGAGAGCACGTTATTATAGTTGAATCTTCTGCTACTTAATGGATCCTTTGGGAAAGAAAGAAGGGCTTTTTTAAACCTGGGTGTTTTTTTTATTCAAAGTGGATTACTCACTGAAAAGTAACTTTATTTATGAGACTTTCAGTCAAGTACAAAAGCTTTGAAAGCCCAGCGGTTGTACAGTGTGCTAGAGCTTCATGCCCCTCTAACCTCCAGACACCCGAAGGCCCTGGCGGCAGCTCTGTCTCCTGGCCCTTTAGCTGTCAATTCTGGCACTCCCTCACCCAGCCTCCAGATGTCTCCAGGAAGTCACATTCCTGTTCTCTTGTGCACTGCAGCTTCCCACTGGGGAGTGAGGGCTGGCAGACATTTGCTGGGAGATCTAAGCCTGTGAGCAAGATGATGCTTCTCCACTTGCACCTCAGTGAGGATCATAATGAAGGGCTCAGCAAGGGCCACAGTCAGCTCACTGCTGCAAGCATTCTCCTCTACACAGAGCTGTGGTTGCATCCTTGTGCAGTCTGTTAGCTTTCTGTGACTCACCCTTTGCAACGGCAGAACACCCAGGCAAGCCTTTCCACTCTCAGCAAACCTGCAACCACCCTCCACAGCCTTGCTTTGCACTCAGGGAAGTGCTGTCCTCTCCCAGCTAGGCCATGCCTGCCTTTGTAAGCAGATGCAGGAATTGCTGCTGTTCCTCCTTCTAGCCCCTGTGGTTAGTCCCCTTTCTCAGACATTCTGCTGCTGCACCTTGCATGCTTCATGCAACTGTGTACATACCTTCCTGAGACCAACTGTACATCTGGCTGTAATTATACCTGCTGATGTTTTGTCTCCTGATGTATTTTGAAAACAAAACGTTGGTTTTACTCCTTGTGTCCCAGCTTAGGTGGATTCTCTTTTCCGGAGATTACGAATCAAGATAGGAGAGTTTCCTTATTGGGAAAATTGAGCACAGGAAGGTGCCATTTAAAATCTCCCTGCATTAAGATGAAGGTGTTCTCATAGAGCTTCACTCTTGGCTGAAAGTTCTCCATGTCCTGAGAAGTTGCTCAGCTTTGTGGGTATTTCAGGTTTTTATCTCTACAGAGTGGAAGGCCTTAGCTTTGGATGGTAACAAGAAAATATATTGTTAGGGATTATTGGGTAGGGTACGTGATGAATAACTCTTCAGAAAAGAAAGACAAAACTGGATTTAATGACATGACTAAGTAGCAATTAATTACTGTCGAGGAAGACAGTGGAACGTTCTTATCCCCCATTGTCCTTGCTTATCTCAGATTATATACCCTCAATAAGTGACTTTTCCCCCTTTTGTTTTACAGAGGTCAGAGGTCAACTCCACTCACCCATGATGGACAGCCTAAAGAAATGCCACAGGCTCCTGTACTGATTTCTTGTGCTGACCAGTGAAGCGCCCTTTAATTGTAAAACGTTGTGCTTTACCTACTACCCTAGCCTTGTCTTTACCAGGGATGCTGGCGAGTCCATGTGGTGGGAAGTACAGACTGCAGACAAGTGCTTGTTGTCCCACACAGCCCAGAATCACTTGAAGCAAAACTTAGCATTCTGGGCCCATTTGATGTTTCAGAAGCCACACGTTCTGAGGGCAGTGTTACTGTGTGATACTGAGCAAAAGCAAAGGGATGTGGACCTTTGCTTTGCATGGAAGGAAGGCTTTTGACGGTGACCAGTGGTAACTTGGTAAAAGGCTGCCTTTACTGTAGCTCATCCAGCATCTCTTTTACCAACCAGAGAGTGTGAAACTAGTTTCATATATTACCTAGTTATTCTTTCAAAACAAACAAAAAAAACCCTGACGCACTGCACTAGTTATTATTAGATATTCTTAGTCTTTTGTACATGAAGATTTAAGTTCTAAGATGGTTTATATAATAGGTTATACCTACATTTATATTGTAGAATAAATATTAAAAAGCCTGTACCAGAGACTCCTAAGCAGCATGGACAGGCAGATGTACCATTGTTAGTGGTGTATGCTCGGCCTTGTGGTCCATATATTCTGCACTTTTATATTTGCCACCAGAATGGTAGTGGTAGTTTGCTGGAAGAGAGAGAGAGAGAGAGAGAGAGAGAGAGAGAGAGAGAGAGGAGAGAGAGAGAGAGAGAGGAGAGAGATTGATTTTGAGATCGAGAAAGAGACTATTACAATTCTTACAATCTGAATTTTTTTCTTAGCCTTGAGTGACCAAGAAGAATTTGCTTGGGGCAAATTGTGGCAAATATTTTCCCAGACAGGGGAAGCATCCTGCAGATTACAGATTACTGATGTTTTCATGCCTTGAGGATTCTTTTATTTTTACACAGGGGTCTAAGTGACCAATGGATCGTTCATACAAACAAAAAAAGACAAAAATATTATTCAGAAGTGACCTTAGTATTACTTCATTATTCTAAACACACTGAAGATGCTCACTTCATATGGACTTGGAGCTTCAGACCTTTTACATCCATCACAGACAGACTGGACGGGTTGCGATTGCTATGCACGGCCTACTAGGCACTGCAGGTTTAGGAGCCATTTGGAGTTGGTGTTGTTGAGGAGGTATTGAGTAAACGAGGAGGGAGGTGTCTGAAGTGCGCCTCTCAGTCAGATCCACCTACAGGTTTCTGTTTCCTTTTCATGTTTTGTTGCTTTTAAGCATAAAAACCAACCATATGCCAGTGCCAAGTGGATTAACTGGCTTGCAACATTCAACATATTGACTTAACCACCTGACGTTCACAGTGTCTTGTTTCCTAGCAACAGATGCAAAGTGATACATCAAAATTAATCTGAGGCTACAGATTTTACAGGGTATTTGTTCCATAGCACAAAGTATTTCCCCACTGTTGCAACACAGCACAAACTATCAAATTTTAATTTTTGGATCCCAGCAATAATTTTTAATAGTTTTCAAACTGGTGGAGTTTTGATAGTGCTAGCTGGAATTTGAAGCTTTTGAATTAGGTCTCTAAATGGTGACAGTTTACATGGTTTTATCTAGCTTTCTTATTTATACTTGACTGAAGTGTAACGATTTTTTTTCTAATTGTAATTTGACCTAATAGCCATATAAAATGACTCTATTAATACTGTCTAGGTCTAGCTTCTCATGGTTGTAGATATTCCTTCAGTTCCGGTGCTGGAAAATATGTACAACTATATTAACAGAATTGAAAAAGATAGAGGTTTGTTTTGTTGTTATTTTTCCAAAGCAGGTAGGGAGGGCAGCAGAGTATTAAAATTGTGTCCTCAAAAATTCATGTTCATTGTGGGGATGTAGGAAGCAGGAATTAGTAAAAGGTAAATCAGTAGGTATAGCTTAACCCCATTCACATAGAAATAAATTGAGTGAATAGCCCCAGATTTTAGCATACTATTTTTACTATGATAACTGTTTTAATAATATTTTCTAAATTTCAAAACAAAAATAAGTGAATGTTTGGAAATTGCTGGGTCCTGATGTTGGTGGCTGTTGGAGTTTTGGACCACTTGCTAGCAGTGATTTAAACATGATAATTAGCTAAAACCCAAAAAATTAGTAACAAAAGTAGAAAACCAACAATTGCATTGGTGCAGAACATGCATCTTGACAATGGTACTAACTTGTTATTCTCTAGAGTACATTAGAATAGATCTATTTTTGCCAGAGCACCCTCCTTCAGTCCTCCGAGTACATTTCACTAGAGTCCCTTCAGAGATTGCTGTATATTCCTGAGACCTTTTTTTAAAAAAGAAACAAGAGATGACCTTTTTCTACGTGGTTAATATCTTACCTGATCGGCTTTTCCCTTAGGCAGGGTGGGGATGGGAGGGACTTCCTGGATTTGGCTGTTTTCAGATACTTTAAAAACAAACCTTTTTGTAGAAATGCTTAATTTTTAAGCGGTTAGGCACTAAGAGTAGCAGAAATCCTGCAAAGCTTTATAGTTCTCTGAGCGAGGTCTTGATTTCAGTAGCTGTGCTTCTTATGCCCCATCTGCTGGAGAGGGGTGTTGGCTTTTTCAGGTAACATTTGCTAGCACAAACCCTTCAGCCCATTACGTCATACTCCACGGCATTAGCGTTGTCGTCTTCCTGTCGCTCCTCTCCTTCCGGAAACTGGCATTGCTGTGTTGCTCTGATGCCTACTTGTAATCTGGCAGCAAGCACCAGCCACACTAACGTTCGTCTCATAGCATCCTCAAGAAAATAAGTCATTGCACCTTATGTATATCTCAAGCAAACCAAAATACAATGTTCTTCTGCTTTGTTATATTCCAAATTGTTGTAGCATATCTTTCTGAAACCACTTTGCATTTAGTTGAAGTTGTCAGTATTTATGCTTTTAACCTTAATTTCTGGATTCAAACCTGTATATAAATCTTGTTTTGAAAGTTGTCCTTGCCCTTCTCTGCAGTGCTGGAGTGGGAGGTTCTGTCTCAGGTGCAGACATAGGACTCTTCCGGTGTTCTTTAGCCTTTTATTTATTTTAGTTATTCTGGTATTTCCAATGTAAATTTGAAGTGTCCAGAGTATGTTATAGTAACTAAAACTGCAGCTCTTAAGATGAGTGAAAGAAAAAATACTGTAAGACATCCTTGAAGTTTTGTTTGTTTGGGTACTGTAAATGAGATCAGGAAAAGGAAGAAACGTCCCACGGCCACATTGGAAACCACAGGTTCCTGTCCCCAAATTAGGTTAGTCTCAAATGGTGGATCAAAACTCTTAATTCATTCAACCCCCTCCTGAGTGATCCTGTCATTCTGGCAGCCTTTCCCCCACAAGTGTCAGAAATTACTTAATTTTATCAGATGTGGCCCAGAAGCCATGCTGAAAGAATTCCTATAGTATCATTATGACCTTACTTCCTGCCTTTACAGTTACTAGAGAAAAATGTTGGCAACACTGTATGTGCAGAGGAGCGTCTGAGCCCATCTGGGAGTTGGAGTCTGACGTGTTGATTTCCTATTGTTTTCTTAAAGTCAAGATGCTTTGCTAAGTCATAAAAAATGTGTTTGCACTCTGCAGTCTTTGACTCAGCGTACGGAAGTGTTTGCACCGATGTAAAATCTCAAATTGTAAATTGCTATGGAACAGACATTAGCTGAGAACTGAATGACATGTTTTGTGTATAGGGTGGGGTGGGGAATACTACATAACTCTGTTCCAAGCTTGGCATTTGATGTTAATGTGAAGCAGTGGGACCATGCTGCCTGCTAAACTACTGTATGCGTCCTAAGTGTTCTGAAGACCAGCAGCTGGAGGCTGGAGCACAGCATCCATTCAGCAGAGGAGAAGCACCACTGCTGGTTCCTCGGGGGAGAGGAAGGAAATCAGGGGAGGCCTGGAGTCACCGCTTGTAAGGGAGATGTTGGGGTGTACGTGATGCTGTTGAGATTCACCTTTGATTGCACTGCTCCCCAGAGCCCTCAGATAGGCCAATCCTCATGGGCTACCTCGGCTTCCAAAGTTAATTTCAGTAAGTCTATCTTTCGCTTCTACCTTCAGTGCCACGATTTTCCGCTGCAGTGTTTTGTCTTCACACACTGGCTTCTCCAGAGAGAACAACGTCGTGCTGAAATGAGCAGTAGGAGCGAGTGCTTACCGCTTTTGACCTGTTAAGTGTTCGGAGTGACTGCTAGGTGGAAACTGAACTTAGCTTCTCCCCACACGTCCTTGTTTTGCACTTTATGCAAAGTGTACTATTTGCTAATTAGATGTTGTTTCTGTTTATACAGGCATTCCCAAAGAGTTAGGCTGGACTTGGTTTTATTTGAGTTTGGGGATTGTTAAAGTCTTACCTAGATTAACTAACAACATGTGTATAATGAGAACAGAAGCAGCTGTGTGGTTCATGGAACCATGGATCTGGAGAAGCGTCAGGGTTTGATGGACTACTTTACTTATGTTTGGAAGTGATAGCTACGTTCGTTATACTCCATGCTGAAGGACTGTCCTTTTCAGTGGGGACGTTATTACCTTCTGACATTTCAGAACAAAGAAGCAACAGAAGTAAATGACATACGTTTGACTTCTTTGTATATCTGCACCTATCTGTGCTGCCCTTTCCTTCAAATATAGAAATATACATTATGAGGGAGGGAAAGTATCCTCTTTTGACCAAATTTTATCTGTGGTGGTGTGATTTTTACTGATAAAGTCACAGGAGGAACTTTATAGTTAAAAGTTCTGTGGCCACTGTTTTGTTTTGTTTTTTTCTTTTGTGTTTGTTTGATTTTTTTTTTCATGGCAGACAGTGGTCAAGCTGATCACTTGACCTTCACATTGATTTCATGCACAGAATTCATGTTTGTGAACATTACTACTACTTCCAAAGATTTTCTGATAACTTGGGCCAGAACTGGTGACTGAGTAACAAGGATCTGAGAGAATGCCTCCAAACCCACCCACAACACGAATCTTACCTCACAAGCTCTAACCTAAATCGTAGAGACACTCATGTTCCATGGAATGTCACTGACTTCTGTTGCTCACCAGAAGGTTTGCTCTTGTCTCCTGACTCCTCACGTTTAGTGCCTCGGCTCTTGGAGCAGCAGAACCTAGGGTGGGGAGGGAAGGCTGGGGACCTCGAGCTTAGTGATTGCTCAGCCACATTGTCATGTCATTAGCACTAAGCAAGCCTCTGGCTCTCAGGAATTTGTCAAAAGGTTGATTAAAACCTCCTGAGATTCCACACACCAGGTTATAAACTGGTTCTCATAGGTTTGAATTGCTTACTTACATGTCATAAATTAACCATGGCTTCATTTGACCCCAGGTCTTAAGTCTGTTGACAGTTTTAGCATGACTGATTTGTTCATTTTATTTCAGTTTTTGTTTTATTTTAATTTGCTTTGGAAATTGGCTTTGTTCTCTTTAGAGTTGGTGTAAACATGCCATGTAATAAATGATTTCCAGTTAATGGTACAACGGAATTATTGCTTTCTTAGATGTATGTGTAGTAAAAAGTCAATATATACATTTATATAATTTCTTCAAAATCTTATACCTAATTTGATATTTCTAAAAATTGCACATGTAAGTCATGTGTATAACATGCTAAAGTACTTTAACTGTGATCTTAAAACTGAATAAAAATATTTAATAAAAATTTGAAATATTTTAAAGATATTATTCAAATACATTTTCTTTCTGTCAGCTACCAGCCATAGAGTATGTGCCTTCAGTGTATCATGTCCGCTAAATACAGTAGAGAAAATAATAAAGAATTCTTCAACTATTTCAGAACATTGGTCAATGGTTTCCCCTTACACTGTGTTTACCTGAGACTGACCATTGTCTGAGTAGAGCTTGCTCTTCTTAATGCGGAGGATGTAAGGTGGAGGGTAGTCCAATGGAAGAAAGTAGATTCACTTCAGGCTGCCACTTGGGATGAGAGCTTTCAGGGGAGCTCAACATACATACTCTTGCTGTAGGCACTGGCCACCCACAAAAGCTCACACCTCCAGTCGAATAAGTAGAGTGTTCCTGAACCTTGTCTTATTTTTATAAGTCCTTTGGACCTGGATGTGGTGGTGGTAACCTTTATTCCAGCACTTGGGGAAGCAAAGGCAGGCAATCTAACTTTGAGGCCAGTTCCTAACCAGCCAGGGCCATGTAAGGAGACCCTGTCTCAAATACAAAATTTTGTTTGTCCCAAACAACAAAAGTCCTCTGGAAACCATATATATATCAATTTAGGTATGTAATAACATATTTGGTCCCAAAGTTCTGAACCATCACCCACTTACCACTGGGTTTTGAACCTCCCTGAATCACTTAATGAGTGGTTGTGGTACCACCTACTATTGCTTTGGGGATAGAAAATGTTGGCATGGTGCCTTTAATGGAAATGAACATTGGGCGCTCATTTTTTCAAATCCTAGTGGGCATGCTTTTGAGCATATTCAATGGACGCTGGGGGGCCACACATGGTTGCATGCAATGTGATCCCTGCACTCAGGCAGGAAAATTGAGAATTTCATGTTAGCTTGACAATATGTTATATTCTAAAGTTAAGTTCTGGGAGATTTGATGGTGTAAAAACTCTTTAAGTGAGTTAAATTCCTATCTGTTCATACTGTGGTATGTAAAATGTGTTCTGTAGAATTAGCTAATGAATTACCAAAGTCACTCCATACTTCCTTCCCATTGCTGAGAATAAAATCATGGGAGGGAGACTGATGAAAGAGGGGCTCCTTGCTAAAGATACAAATTCTGTTAGGAAAAAAGTGACAGTGTATGCATATGTGTAATTATACAGTGTTATATGTATCAATACTGTTGCATCTTTTTAAATAGAAAGTGAAATCTCTTGCAAGGAAGAAAGTTATTAACAGTTAAGTGAGGTAAAACCATAATGACTGACTTGATACACACTAAAGAGACGCTAGAGAAGAACTTTTTAATTTGTCTCAGACCCTTTTGCGTTGTTGGAATTGTAGTGTTTCGGTGCATGAAAAGCAAAGAGTTGGTGTTCTGAATCCATGTGCCCGTCACCTGTCAGCCAATAGATACCAGAATCTCCTCAGTCCCTGTTATATCTGTGTGCCACTCGTTGCCTCCACTTCGTATTCCAGCACCAGGCGACATACGTGTGCTAGAGACATTTCATCTGCGCATTTCAGACAAAGCCTTTGGAAATGGTCACTGTGCATTCATTTGGTTTTGTTAATCCTCAACAATTCCAAAACTTGCCCAAAGTAAAAGAAATCCATGAAACCAAAGTTTGGATATTCTGGGATGGAGTCATTTGAAATTACAGAAAAACTGTTAAGCTTGGATATAGCAGCTATTTACCTCTCTGATCCACAATCTCAAATAGATTTTTAACTGGTCAGAGAAAACCCTTTCCAAGAGGTCTTTGTGAGTGAGTTGTGTAGTGGGGGGGAGGGGGTCCTTATTGTGCACTTTTCTGCAGATAAAGTGACTTGGAAAGCCCAAGGGCTAAACTTTAAAATGTGCCTATGTTAACCGTATGTCTGAGTCCCTCTACCCGTCCTATTCCTGTTGCCTTTCTCCCACTGCGCCCTCAAGGCTTCAGGGGAGTGTGGAGATACTTTAGGAAGAAATAGGAAGATATTTCCAGAGATTTAGACCCTGAAGATTCTGATCAGCATGCTAGAAATTGAAGCACAGAATGAAATCCCAAGCTAAAAAATAAAATAAAATATTGTAAGTTTGTGTATGACTTTCCCAGCTTGAGAGACTCTTTACCCTAAAGGATTTTGCAACAGTTAAAATTGCAGGGTTGTACATAAAAGAAAAAATGTGAGGGTTGGAAGTCTCTAAAAAGTGATGGAGAATGAAGGAAAGGGAGAATTTGTGTAAACAGGTCTTACATGATTTATATAAAAATTAAATGGTTTTAATGGCAGCATGAAATGTTCTCAAGAAATATTCTCAGATGAGTATTTTTCTGATGGTATCAGTGGAGCTTATGAATGGCCAGTTAAACAAGCATGGCCCTTCCAGAAATAAGCATAAAAAAAGCACTGAATGACAGATAAGCAGTAGACACATAATAGACACAAAATTAGGTAATGATTGGCCACAGAATTCGAAGCTCTTACTGGAATGCATTTAATAGAAAAAGTAATATTGATACGGTTTCCCC
>NW_026068023.1:1318865-1329333 GCF_014885135.2 Alexandromys fortis | reverse complement strand
ATATAATTCTTGACATACTGGAAATTTTTAGTCACTGCTTTGTAGAATAAAATTTCCCATATTCTATCTTGGCTTAATCGTATGTTAAAAATAGAGCGATAGTCTTTGCATAAGCCCTTAAATATCCGAAGCCTTTTAAAGTAGAATCTGAAGTATTCCACACTCTGATGCTAGCCCCACCTAAAACTTGTATTACATGTCAAAATTATATTATACTTAGATGAAAGTTGCTTCAAACCTGTTCTGTTCCACTGTTCTCAAAGCTCATGGGAAATTGCTCCAGCGTGCATGCCTTGGCTGAGAGTTCTCAGCTGCCCACGTCTCATACCAATCGGATTGCTACATCATGCATTCCTTAATGGTAGTCCTTTCGTTTAGCAAATCTGCTCTGGGGACTCTCTGTGTATAAATAGTGTAAATACCAAAACTCAGTGTCTATGAAGTGTTGAAAGATGCGGACACCTGGGAGACAGTTCAGTGGATAATTCGTTTGCTGCAGACCCACGGACCCCAGTCTGAGTTCCAGCACCCACATCATGCAGGATGGTTAGAACAGCTTCTGCAATGATCAGGAGGGGGAAACAAGAACCCTGGGTTCAAGTGAGAGCCTGCCTTGATGTGTAAAGAAAGGGGTGGGAGAGACAAAGACAACCAAAGTGGGCCTCCACCCGTGGGCATGCTTACACACCGGCACACCCATACCCCCATACACATGCAGAGATACCAAGTGCTTCAGTGCAGGACCAATGAAGCCAGAGATGGGAATCCGAGACTAAGAAAGCAGGGTCTGAGCTTAAGGGAGATTTGATAATCTGTGCTTTGAATACTCTTAATGTGATACTGTTCTACTTTAAAAGAACTTTATTTTTAAATCTCTTTCACAGAAGAGATTTTAGCATAAGGAAAACAAACTGCTACGGCAAGGCTACCGAGCTCCAAGACTGGCAAATGTGTGGTAAAGGAGCTGGGGTGAGGCTTGCCGTGACGGTCCAGGGCATCCGGAGTCTCTCCTGACAGCCCAGACTGAGGCTGTTGTAGGGCAGCACCCTCACTCCCTTTGGTCATGCTCCTCTGTCTGCCCCAGTCCTGGAGCATGCATACCACTGGACTCAGTGTACTTTAGTCATTAAATTTCCCTTAAGATAAGTTATTGTAAAATTGTTCCGTTTTACTTTTTCCCCTCTGAAAGAACATACAAGTTTTTGTTTGTTGTAGTGTGGGTGAAAGACTCAGGAATTCAAGCCTAGAAGAATTCCTAAACCAGAAAACTTGTAGGAGATGCTACCTGTTGATAGGTGTTAACCCCACAACATTTTGGTTCTAGTCAGAATGGGAGCCTCCCCTTCCTAATGTTTAGCCTTTAAAGACTCTGCCCCAGAAAGTGCCTATTCTCTTGTGCTCTATGGGATTATTTCATTTAGTGGGTGCTTGGTTGGAACCTCCAGCTCGCCCCCTGCCCAATCCAGAAATCCCCATTCATGTCTCTGTCTCTCTCACCAACCCCAGGCGCCCAGAGTCTCCGAACAAAGAAAAGATGCCAAAAAGCCCAGTTCTCAAGGTTACTGCAGCTTCCTCCCCTGAAGTTACAACCCGCCTAAGTGCTCAGTTTTGACTGCGCTTGGGCACAAACCCGGCTCATGGCAGACATGTCATCACCCCTCACCTACAACGCCTAAAATCTCTCTGCTTTCATTTGGGGGTGCGACTTCTCTGGCCTCCATCTCTAGGACCAGAGAACCTGCCCAGGAGTTGATCTGCTTGGATATACCCTGATACACTTTTTCAGTTTGTCTTGATCTGGTTTACTGCATCAGCAGACACACCTATTATGGGAGTAGGGGGTGGGCAGAAAACCCTATCAGTGGGTACTGAAGATTTCCTACCTGCTTTTGAAACCAAATACTTTAATATGGCCAAAGGAAAAACCCCCTCTGAGGATTGATATAGGAGTTTTCTTTAATTTCAAAACCATCTGCTTTAAGAAGCAAGATCATGCCTCTTACATATGCAAGCTGCACTGTGATTTATGTACGAGTTCATAAGAAATTGTAGAAATTTAAAGAGTTTAATTTGAAGTTCATCAGGCTCCTGTCTGTGTCGCCTTCTTCTTCCCAGAAGACTCAGACAGTTAAGTCTTTGCTTCCTCTCCCTACCTTCTAAAAGTCTAATGTGGGGAGCAGATGAATCTGAACGAATGTGGATTGTTGACATGAATGAGGCCAGGTCAAGGGCACCATCGTCTCAGACTGCCAAAGCCTTTCTGGGCCAAGTTTGGGAATGACAAGGCCTTTACCTGGTATGGTGGGTATAAAAGAAAATGACCCCCAAAGGGAGCGACACTATTAGGAGGTGTGGCCTTTTAGGAGGAAGTGTGTCAGTGTTTGTGTGTGTATGTGTGTAAGGGGCTTTGAAGTTTCCTTTGTTCAAGCTACATTCCATGGTAGTCAGTTCATTTTCTGTTGCCTGCAGATCAAGATGCAGACCTCCCAGCTCCTCCTCCAGCACTCGGGTCTGCCTGCATGCTGCCATATCATGCCATTACGATAACGGACTAAATCTCTGACATTGAAAGCCACCCTGATTAAATGTTTTCCTTTATTAGAGTTGCTGTGGTCGCTTTGTCTCTTCACAGAAGTACAAACCCTAACTAAGATACCCGAATAGAGCATAGATGTTGATCAATGGTTAATCTTTAGCTAAAACCAGTAAATGCAGAAGGTGCCACCACAGTTAACTCATTGGATGACTGCAGCCAGAGACTGATCCCTACAGCAGCCCCCCACCAAGATCAGTGAACCCCTTCCTCATTTCTGCTGTCTATTAAAAAAGTTGGCTTTTCTTGCAGTTTCTAATGTGTCTCCAAGTACATGACCCACCCGATTCCAGCTTTACATACTTTGTATCTGTCATTTCTTCGTTCTCCATCATCCCAAGTCCAAAGCTGTGCAGGTTAGGGCAAGCGGCACCCAAATAGGGGCTTTGACTGTGGGCTACTTGCATTGGTCGAGGGAACACTCCATGAAAAGGTCCCGAAGGGAAGTGACATTTCTCTGCATCCAATATAAAACATGCAGGTGAGTGGAATTTAGAGATGAACAGTTTTTGAAGAAGACTTTGAAGAATGGAGGAAGTAAAGTTAAAAAAAAAAAAAAACTCCAGCTTCATCAATTCTTAGCCTATGTTTGGGAGCCACTCCCTTGGTTTCCAGAAAAAGGTTCCATAAAATAGACTACTTGTAGAAAACAGAAAAATTAAAGGCTAGCTACACCGCTGAAGCACCCAAATTCTTCCATTTTCACTTTCTGTTTATGGATCGTATACGTGATTCCATAGATCAGAAGCCATTTTCTCATGAAAGAATAGGGAGTCTGGCCTTGTACCTTTGCCCCTCTGGTTATGCAGGACTGACGCTTTGTCCCCGAGAGACAGCCAGAGACAATGGGGGCCAAAGCTGCAGCTCCAACAGCCATCCCCGGGACCTGCACAGACAGTCAAATTGGCCTTGCATGCTGTCCAGTCCATCCAGTCTGGCCCTCAGATGCTGGTACTGAGGAAAGTGGTTACAACCTGTGCTGAGATTGCACCTTGGATCTGGCCCACTTCGACATTTAAGGTAACCTGAACTCCTTTAAAACCTTATTCAGAGCAAGAGATTTGGGGAAAGACAACTAACGGTTTTAACTGCTTTCCTGTGCGTGTGACAAGACTTCTGTACCGCCAGCTCCAAAATAATGGCATGGAAACTTCCTATTAATCATGAAAGCTTGGCCGTTAGCTTAAATTGCTCTCAACTAGCTCTTACAGGTTAGATTAACCCATGTCTATTAATCTGTGTTTTGCCACATGGCATTACCTATCTCTGTACTGCCCATCCTGCTTCCTCTGCCTCTGGCTGGGAATTCAGCCTTTCTTATTCCCAGATTGCTTTCTGTCCCCAGAAGACATACCGAACCCCTTCCTGCCTAGCTATTGGTCATTCAGCTCTTTGCACAGCAATACATCTTCACTTCGTTTACAAATATACCACAGCATTTGAATGACCTGAGCCACAGAATCCAAACCAAATAGGTTCTGCTCAACTCTTGCGGCAGACTACGGTTAATTTAAGCATTTGTCTTCTTTATAATCCTCTTAAGATCTGTAGAGTGGTGTTACTATAGAATGGTACCCATGTCAAAGATGAAAAACTACAACTAATAGGAGTTGAGACTTCCAAGTATACAATGCCTCCCACCTTCACTGGAAAAATGTAGCATGCATAAGGTCAAATGAGTACCTGGTTATGCTCCCTGGAGACATTGCTTTTTTGGATGCCTCTCATACTTACCATGTTAGCAGCACTAACGTTGCTCAGTGTCTTACTAATGGCTCCAGAGAAGGTAATGATACAAACTTGGCATGAGCCTGAAACTGGACTAAGCAAAGGCCCTTATCATAAGAACCTGGAAATTGACAACTTCTACCAACCTTTTAATATCAGTTGGTCAACTGCAGTCAGTGTGGATAAAGGAGGATTACTAGGCTTGCATTCAATGCCACTATTTCTTGACTGACTTGTCTCTGTCTCTCTGCGTGTCTCTCTGTGATTTGTCTCTGTATGTGTGTCTGTCTCTTTGTGATTCTCTGTCTTACACACACACACACACACACACTATGCACATCAGTTACACTCTAAAGGATCAGTTAGACACTGACCAAACTATAAATTCATGACTTAGCACCCTCAAAGCCACAGTGTTGTTGCTGGGTGATGAGATCCAGGTCCTACAATTTAGACGGGATTTAACAAGTCGAAAACCATTCAGGTCATGGCAGTCTGGCTTGAAATGAACAGATGGCATTGGAGCAATGCTCCTCCAGGACCCTGTGATGGAGGCTGGTGCAACAGAAGACCATTGCCATCAAACAAGCCCACATGCCTGCCCATCTTGGCCTCAGAGCATCTGACCCAAAGGCAAAGCAATTGACTCTTGGGAAATGCTGCCTGCCTTTCCTTGTAGTGTGCTTTGAAACTGGAATCGAATCAAGAAATTTTGTTCTGTATATGGGCATTTATCCATGTGAAGTACTTTTTTTGGGTTCCTCTTTCACTCCTGCCCACACATCCAATATTCCATATGCCTCCTTTTAAAAAGCAAATGGTTTTCTGGTCTGGGTGTGCACTTTTCCCTTCCTGAGCTGCCTTTGTGTGACATTCTAGCCTGCCACCACCAACGCCTGCTCTTCAGCCGAGGATCTGTTTGAGCTAGAATATGTCCCCGCTTTGGAGCCTACTGGAGAGAACGGCAGCAGCACAGATTGGTGGTGACATTACATTAGCTGATGAATAATGTTTCCAGGGGAATGGCTGGGCTTGGCTGGCATTCAAAGACAAGGCAGGCCCCACCCAGCAGGGAACTCATCCAGCAGACTGGACTTGGAAGAAGCAGATCTCAACAGGAGCCCTGACTGCCTCCGCAGCCTGTGAGACAACAGTCTGGGCCCAGGTTTGAGCTACACAATCCTCACGTCCTAGCCTCTGCTATTTTTTTTTCTTCTGTAAATTTTATCATGGGATCAAAATTTTCTCACTTGCAGATTAATGTTTGTAGCTTTTCTTAAGCCATTTAGCCTTTGAAACTCGCCATATCTGACTCTTGAGTTTGAGAACCAGGCAGAAGGGATTTTTTTTTTCATGTGATCTATGGTGGCCTCCCTTTGTCCTCATCAGCATACTTCCCGCGTGTCAGGGCTTTACTTCCTGGTCTTGCAGTCACTACAGGTTACCCGAGGTCTGAAGATATTAATTTGAGAACTTCCAGAAATAAATTAAGCAAACTTCATCACAGTACAGTTGTATGTTAGCACAGCTTTCTCACTCAAAAGGCAACAGGACCCTGGTTCATTCTTAACCAAAATTGAGGGACCTGGGTACACAGATTTAGGTTATTCAGAGTGACAGGTTCATAGTGGAACATTTTATTGTCACAATAAAATAAAATAATAAATTAAGGTATTTATCAAATGCATTGGAACAATCAGGGAGAAATCCATGCTATAGGTCTCAGGATAGCATCCTTAGAGTATGGACTTGTAGAAACTAATAGTCTATTAATACCTTAGTTACTTAATATGCTCCATGATTTTATATGATAGCCAAAGGGTAAGTGATAAATGATTATTGAAAAAATTAAAAATCACCCACCCACCATAATTTTGGATCTTGATATGAAACATTCCATCTCTTACAATTACCGAACTTATCAGTCAGTCTGTAGGAAATGCAGCTACGTGTATTTTTTTAAAAAAAAGTTTACAGTATAATTCTATTTTATTACTTATTAATTTCTCACTGTGACTAACAATCATGTGTACGCAGGAAAAATGATAGTATGTAGGGTTCAGGACTCTGGGTTCCAGGCGTTTGTGGGTCATATCCCCTTCGGACGAGGGGGTAAGGGAGCATTCTATAGACGATGAAAGCTGAGAAGTGTTCATGCCCTCTTCCTCCTTCCCCCTGCCTTTTGTTTTGCTTTGGCAATGCTGGGGACCAAACACAGAGCCTCAGGCACGCTAGGAAAGCATACTACCATTGAACTGCATCCTCAGCCCTTCTGTTTTCCCCACAAAGCTAATACTGTAAGCGCCTGTGTCACACTAATGACCCGGTGTTTAAATAGGATTACATGTGCTCCGCTTTCACTTACCAGCCTCATCCACCTCCTCCAATTTTAAAACAATCTTCTCTTCCTCCACTGGCCATGGACTGCTAGTTTACTGAGTAATCACAGCTGCAAGGTTGAATACACCTAATTCTATTCATTCCTAAAAAGCCCTTTCTGTGATAGCCACACCAGGTAAATGTGGTTCTATTTATAAAGCCCGAAGACACAGTTTCCTCAACCTCCTTGCCCTTCTGACAGCTGGCTTGGGACTCTATGCCCTCAGAGGCTCAGTATCTGGCTTTTCCCAGATCAATATGAGCAGCCTTGCCCCGCAACAAGGCCTCTGGGGAACCAGAGAGCGGAGGCAAGCCCGGGATGGCTTCCGTTCATTTGAACATTGCATTTGACTGCAATTATCACCCAGAGAATATTCTCCTGAGAGTGCTAAGACCAGGTCTGTTGCAAGTGGCTTCAAAAGGACAATGCTCTCATCCCACTCTTGAGGAAATTACTGACTGCACAGAGGAAAAGAGGTCACATTCGGGAACGTGACCAACGTGATCGTGAGCAATAACTCTAGAAGGGAAGCAATTTAAATGTATTACTGGACAAAAACCATTAGCTCAATGAATGTAAATAAGCTTCTAAAGAAGGGCACTGTTCCCAGAGAACTTCCTCTGAGTGTGGAGTGTGGAGGAAATGTCTCTGCTGGAAGGTCCTTGAGTGTCATCGGAGTGCTTTGCAGCCCCCGCTTGTTATCAAGGAGTCAGCTTGCTCTGCCCGTGTAAACAGCCCCATTGGAATCACTGTGATACTCATTTAGGCAGGGGAGCCAGAAATGGCATAGCAGCAGAACCAGGCAATTTTGCTGTGAAAGAAAGGCTGTCAACTTGACTCTTTCTCTCAAATTATCTCGAGCAAATGCTGCCAAACCCTGTTGATGTCACCCACACCATTTGCCGCTCCATTCGAATCTTTGTAGCTCTAATGCTGAGGCTGAAGCTCAGAGTTCACAGTGCTGCTCTCGGCAAGCCCTGCACCTCTGAGTAGGTAGCTTCGCACAGGGAGACAGACTTCATGCAGCTGCCCGGGGAGCCTGGGTGTCTCAAGGGTATGCCCTCCTCCAGAGAGCTCTCCAGGTCCAGGAAATGCTCCCCACAGAGCCTAAAGGGCAATCTCTCTCTCTCTCTCTCTCTCTCTCTCTCTCTCTCTCTCTCTCTCTCTCTCTCTCTCTCTCCCTCCCCCCCCCCCCCCCCCCCCCCCCCCTCCTCCTCCTCCTCCTCTTCCTCCTCCTCCTCTCCTCTTCCTCCCCCTGGTCTCCTTTCCTCTCCCTCCCTCTGTTCAGTTTAGTTTTTGTCTTTGCCCAAAGAGCATTAAGAATTTCCAGGACTTTTACCTTGAAGAAAAATCGTGGAGTTGTTGTTGATGGGGGTTTTGCTTGCTTTTGTGGTGTTTTGAGTTTCTTTGCCAACAGGGTCTCACTCTATAACCTAGGCTATCCTAGACTTCACTATGTAGCCCAGAATCCTTGGCAATCCTGCCTCTGTCTCCCTTGCGTTAGGATTATAAATATTTTAAGGTTACAGTTGTGATTATACTATGCACACCTGGAATTTTTTTTCTAATTTTTTTAAAAAAAATTTAATCTTACTTGCCATTTAAAACTTGTGCCTGTCATCCACAAGCCCAGAGAAGGTGGGTAAAAAGGAGAACGCTGAGAGGGACCCACATGGAGGGCCCCAGGAAAGGGAAATAGTTAAGATCTCCTGGGTAAATTGGGAAGAGGAATAGAAGAGAGAGCATAAGGGTTGGGAACATGAGAGCTTAAGAAGGCTGAGTTGAGGGAGGGAACAATGAAAGAGGAGCCATTGCAGAGTTAGGGAGAAACAGGTGCTAGAGAAATTCCCAGGAATCCACAATACTTAGACTTCTAGCAGTAGTGGAGAGGGTGTCGAACTGGCCTTCCGCTGTAATCAGATTGATAATTACCCCAACTGTCATCATAGAACCTACATCAGTGTGTGGGTGCACCCCTCGCGGTCCTGAGTTCCTTGCTCGTGCTCTCTCTCCATCTGTTCCTAATTTGGACCTTGAGATTTCAGTCCGGTGCTCCAATGTGGGTCTCTGTCTCTGTCTCCTTTCATCGCCTGATGAAGGTTAATATTCAGGAGGATGCCTATATGGGGATGTTCTATCCGGAACTCACCAAGGCCAGCTGGCCCGAGTCTGAAAAAGCATGGGATAAAACCGGACTCGCTGAACATAGCAGACAATGAGGACTACTGAGAACTCAAGAACAATGGCAATGGGTTTTTGATCCTACTGCACGTACTGGCTTTGTGGGAGCCTAGGCAGTTTGGATGCTCACCTTACTAGACCTGGATGGAGGTGGGTGGTCCTTGGACTTCCCATAGTGCAGGGAACCCTGATTGCTCTTTGGGCTGATGAGGGAGGGGGACTTGATCAGGGGAGGGAGTGGGAAATGGGAGGCGGTGGCGGGGAGGAGGCAGAAATCTTTAATAAATTAAAAAAAAAAAAGAACCTACATCAGTCACTGATGGAAGCAGATTCAGTGATCCACAGCCAAGCACTGGGCTGAGCTCCCGGAAGTTAAAGAGAGGCATGAAGGATCCTATAAGCAAAGGGGTCAAGATCATGATGGGGAAACCACAGAGACTGCTAACCCCAGCTAGTGGGTGCTCAGTGACCCTGGACTGACAGCTGGGATCCTGCATGGGACCAAACCAAGCCCTCTCAATGTGGGTGGCAGTTACGTGGCTTGATCTCTTGGGGGGGGGGGGGCTGGCAGTGGGACCAGGACTTATCCCAGATACATGAACTGGCATTTTGGAGCCCATTCCCTGTGGCGGGATGCCTTGCTCAGCCTTGATACAGAGAGGAAGGGCTTGGCCCTACCTCAACTTGGTATGCCAGACTTTGCTGGCTCCCTGAAGGAGGCCTTAACTCCCCTGAGGAGTAGGTGGGGAGCGATGTGTGTGGTGGAGGTGATGAGAGAAGGGGAGGGAGGGAGAACTGAGGCTAGTATGTAAATTTTTAAAATTTTTCAATAAAAATGTCGTGCCTGTTTATGAGAGAGTCGTGTGGTATTTCCTGTAGATGGGCACCTGTGTAGGCAGAGTAATAGCGCTCCTGGGCTTAAGGCTTACTTCTTTTTGTTGAGAATATTGCCGTTCTTTCCACAGGCTTTTTGAAATTCACATTTCTGTCTCTGTACCTCTACATTCACTGTGCCATCGCACATTAGAAGCTGATTTTCCTGTCCACCCTGCAATCTCTCTAAGGATCCATTTCTTTTTTTTTTTTTTTTTTTTGTTTTTGTTTTTTATTTTTGAGACAGGATTTCTCTGTGTAACAGCCCTAGCCGGCCTGGAACTCACTCTGTAGACCTGCTGGCCTGGAACTCACAGACACCTGACTGTCTCTGCCTCCCAGTGTTGGGATTAAAGGCGTGCCCTGCCACTGCCCTACAGCATCCAAGTCTTAAATGGCACCAGAGAGGAACAAACAAGTGACTGAAAAGCCGTGTTATTGTCTCATTGCATTAATAAATTAGGCAAAGTTATTTTTTTTTAAAATACAGTTTTCTTCTTAGAGGTATTCAACAGGCTGTTTCTTTTTTATCTCCACTTTGAAGATGAAAAATAAGATATTTGTAAGTGTTTGGTTGGAAGTATCACCTCAGCTCCAGGCACTCCTATACCCAAAGAGTCTGGAATGTTTGGGTTAAGGCTTCACCTCAGCCCCTGGCACCACTATATCCAAAAAGTCTTTTTTTTTTTTTTTTTTTTTTTTTTTTTTTTTTT
>NW_026068023.1:1296815-1318841 GCF_014885135.2 Alexandromys fortis | reverse complement strand
TTTTTTTTTTTTTTTTTTTTTTTTTTTTGAGACAGGGTTTCTCTGTAGCTTTGGAGCCTTCCTGGAACTCCCTTTGTAGACCAGGCTGGCCTCTGCCTCCCCAGTGCTGGGATTAAAGGCGTGCACCACCACCGCCCGGCTTCCAAAAAGTCTTGAATGTTTGGGTGGAAAGTTCTATCCCAAGCCTCCTCCCCTGAGAGTTGCCTCACCCCAGGCTCCACCTCTGAGAAAGTCAAACAGTGACCCCTCCCCAGAGATGCTCAAGACCACTCCTTTAGGGTATTTAAATTGCCCCCCAGAGAACAAACACTTGGTTTCAGGTCTTCCTTCCTATCTCCTCACTGGGGGGCTGAAATGCCACCTAGGAGTGCTAGTATCCATTAGACCTGGGCTTTTTCTAATTCAGTTTGATTTGGTCTGATTTGGATTATCACATCAGTGGAGAGGTTTATTGGGACACAGAAAACTTTTCAGTAAGGATTTCCTGAATTGGTCCAGATACAAAAATGAGTAGAGAGCACATCTCTAGAAGAGCTGTCACCCTCTGGAGGAGCAGGATCTGGGGACCTAAGCTTCATCTTTGGAGAGTCTTGCTGGTCTGTAGCCTGTGTTTACCTACACCACAGCACTGTTTTAAAACATGAGAGAATGACAAACTCTGCCATGCTGTGACACCCACCTCGTGTCAGGTGCGCTAACATGGTTAGCAACTGAGAAGGCAGCACCTCCAGGGCAGGCTCCCCTATTAATGCCCCTTCAAAGTCGTCTTCCCTTTATTTTCAGCTAAAACCTTCTGATGCAAGCTGAACAAGCCCATAGACCTTTCTCTCTCTCTCTCTCTCTCTCTCTCTCTCTCTCTCTCTCTCTCTCTCCTTTCTCTCTCCCTCTCTCTTTTTTCTTTTTTCTTTTCTTTCTTTTTTTTTGTTGATGTTGTTCTTGTTTTTAAGACAGGGTTTCTCTGTGTATCCCTGGCTGTCCTGGAACTCACTCTGTAGACCGGGCTAGCCTCAAACTCACAGAGATCTGCCTGTCTCTGCCTCAAGTGCTGGGATTAAAGGCATGTGACACCACCACCCAGCTACTCAGAGGCCTTTCTGCCCATCAGTTTAATAATGTGTGCTCCAAGACTTTGAACTAAACACACAGAGACCCTTCCCTGAGTGTATCTACTATCCCTTCTTTTTAAATCATGACCTGAGCATGCTGGAGAAACCGGCCCACCCCTGTGTGAATATGTAGAGGCAACCAGAATGAGAGCCCTGCCTCCTTGGGTTTTGTGCCTCGGAAATGGCTTTCCTCATCCTCTGCAGGTGAGGCGTCTTTCTCCATTCCTTGATGTCTTGGCCATGCTGTTTTGGCTTTGCATTCACCAAGGCACAAGCTTGTTCATTTGGCTATAATATGACACTTATAGGGGCCTGGAGAAAAACAAATCTAAGTTTCGGTCATACAACCCAGGCTGGCTCAAGCCTAAGTAGTTAAGCTGACCTTGAATTTCAGACTCTCCTGCCTTCTAAAGGCCAGAATTACAGGCATGCACCACCCACCATACTTGGCTTCTTACCCCAAATCTGTCTTGAGAGCTGGTATACTCCGTGCTGGCCAGTTTTATAACAAGTTAACACAAGTAGAAGTTACTTTAGAAAAGGAAACCTCAACTGAGAAAATGTCCTCACAAGACTTCCCTGAGGACAAGGATTGGTCTGGAAGGGCCCAGCGCACTGGGGCTGCCACCTGAAGGTGTGGCCCAGATTCCTTGTAAGTCTTCCCCACGAGAAATGATTCAGTCAGGAAAACCCTTCACAGTCCTGCCCAGCTGCTTGGGATTTTAGGTGCTTCTAGGCACAATACTGAAATTCAGATCATTTTTATTCAATTAGATTTTTTTTGTAATAAAATTTTTATGGTTTTTGGTAATGCTACAGGAGAAATGGTAATTACTCTTTGAATTGTGGGATGAAAAATGGTGATGGCTTTGCTTTCTAAAACTCTTGTCCTGGGCTCCCATGTGAGCGATCAGCAGCTTCTGCCCCATGAGTCAGATTGCAGGGCAGAAGCTCCTGGCTACAGAATTCATCACCTGTTCCTTGCAATAGGAACTGGCCCTTACCAAAAGACTGGATTATTGAGAAAAAAAACTCTACTGTCTACTGTTAAAGCAGCCTTAAAGCTGAGTCGTCAAAAGAACAGGCTAGCTATAATCCACTATTAGATAATGTAGAAGCAGAAAAATATTTTTCACTGTACACTCTAGGTTCATGGCTGAGGTCCCTCAAAAGAAATGACAGGATTTTAAAGAAAAGCACACAAATGTACTGAATATTAAGTCTGACGTAACTGATGAAGAAAGGAAAGATGAAGCATTAAGCCTGGGTGTCTTTATCTCGGCGTGATGAAGAGGGAGCATCATGAAGACAATTTGAGGCAGGAAATTATAAGAGACAGATTAGTGTTCTGGAGATCACACTTGACTTATGCACAAATTTCTCTCATAATAATGCACTTGACCACCTAATAACCTATCTCATCCGCATGAACTATGTGCATATACCCCTCTCAAAAGAATGGACGTTGAAACCCCAGAATCCACTTTTCACGCCTTGCACCTGTCTCAGGCTACACACACTCCCATCTCTGAACTGTTGTATGAGTTCCCCTGCCACTGATCACAATCAAATTTAAACAATAATCAAGAATATTCCCAACTATCGGAGGATGTAGACAAGAAGAACTGATCTGGTGTGGACTGATTTGGGGTGCCTGGACAGTAAGCAAAACTGTAGCCTCTCATAACTTTTTAAAAACACTCTTCTGATTACCCTCTTATACCCATGCATAATTGGGTATATATGATCAAATCAGATGCGTTATGGGAAGGGGAATACACAGTAGAGAAACAATTATATAATCCATTGATCAATTAAAATAGAAACTCCCACACTATGCCCTTACTAATGAACTCCTTCCTTGAATCCCACAAAAAGATGCTTGAATGAACAATCATCTGGGCCTTTGATTACTCTCTCACTCATGTGGCCACCTGTCAATCTTGACTTATCCCCTCTTTGATCTGCAATATCACTTTTCTCTGGATGCAATTATCTTACTTCTTTTGCAAATCTCAGTGAGCCTATATTTTCAATTCTTTGGCTCAGAGGCCAAGAACTACAAATACTGGGTCCAGACCTTGAACTCCAGAAACAATTTGACAGGTCAGGATCTGCTCTATGGACAATACACGTGGAGGAGTGGTTCTCAGAAAGGCCCACAGATTCCTATCCTCTGAGACCCCCATCTTTAGAGACAGAGCTGTACTTTCTCTCTGGTATAGGAAGGAGCTCTTCCATATGAGGTCAGGAAATCACCAGGGTCTTTTAAGTGCTTTAAGAGAGAAGACAGCCGGGCGATGGTGGCGCACGCCTTTAATCCCAGCACTCGGGAGGCAGAGGCAGGCGGATCTCTGTGAGTTCGAGACCAGCCTAGTCTACAGAGCTAGTGCCAGGACAGGCTCCAAAGCCACAGAGGAACCCTGTCTCGAAAAAACAAAAAACAAAAAAAAAAGAGAGAGAAGACAAAGGGAAGGGAAAGTAGCATGCTTGTTTCTCTCAACTTTCTTTAGCTTAAGATTTACTATGCAATGATGCCCCCTTTGGGGATGGTGTCCTGAACCTTATCAATATTGTATTAGTCAAGTCGCAGCAGGAGGTGGATGGTACAGTTGAATCGAGCAAATGTGAGCCCCGGAAAGGAATTATTTACCAAGAAAGCAAGAACCGTACAAGAAAGCATGGGGCCTAGGACCAGACCTGCCAACAGCAGGCCTGGATAGGGCAGTCCTCAAAGGGTGACCAGAGCATGGAAGGATAAGAGGGGACAATTAGAGAGTCATATAGAGAATGATATCAGCCCCCCTTCTCCTCTCCTTCTCCCATGGCACTGACTTTATCCCTCCCTGCCCCCCTCCACACACTCCTGCTGTCCCGGTTTCTCTCAAACATAGATAGCAGAACTTACTTAAATAGCTCCTCAGTGCAGGGACCCAAATGCACCAAAATGGAGAGAGCTAGAGGCCAGGGAAGGGAGGCAAGTAGAAGATGCTTTCCTTGAAGGCATCAAAAGAACCTGGAGCGGCTTTGCACCTCAACATGTTGTTTTGAAATAGAGTAGGAATAAAGCCACTATTTTTTTTTTTCATGCTTCCAAGAGACTTCATTTGGTCTACTAAGGTGTATCTGTTTGGGGGCAAGGCTGTTATAAGTTGGAATGTGTCATTAAGTTTCTAGCACAGAATCCCCAAGACTCCAGAAGGACCGCATGTTCTGTTACCCCCAACAACAGTGGATTCTGGCTTGGCCACACAGAGGTGCTGTCACTAGGACCCATCACATCAGATTGGACGGAGCTTCATGTTTCAGGAGACAAGCTGTCCCACTGAATGGGGGGAGGGGAAAATGTTCCATTGGGGGAGTGAACACACAGCCAATTTCAAAAAACTAACCGAGGTCACTATGCAGGACTCCGATGGGATTTTCTAGGGGAAATGTTTATGATTTATTTAACCCTGTTGATCATGTTTACTCGCTGTCATACTGAACAGGCAGCAGAGCACTTTCATCTGTACTCAGCACTCAAACAAAGCATCTGTATTTAAATATTTGAGTTAAACATGTCTTGTTTGCAGAGCATAATGCTGTTGACATTGTTCCCCAGCTAGGCTCTCCAGGGAGTTGGAATCCATCAAGCCACTGGCAACATTTGAATGCAGATCAAACTAGTGAAGCTACTCCAAGGACCCTTGAACTGGGCAAAGGAAGTTGGTTCATGGAGGGATGGAGAGGTGGAGATCTTAACAGGAAGTACTTCTTTTCTCATGGCAGCTCAGCTCACCCAGGAGGAAAGGCAGACACCCCACCTGGGGTACCCACCCAGCTGTGGCCTCCAAAGAACAACTGGACTCTTTTGTGAATGATACGCTCCCTTCCCCTGACAGTGTGGACCGTCCTTGTCTGCCTAGAAACTAACTTACGACTGTGGACTAAGGATGTTAGTCAGTGGCAGAGTGCTTGATTAATGTGCATGTGGCCCAGAGTTTAATCTCTAGAACTGAGAAGTGCCAGGACCAACCCCTGATAGTGGACAGGTCCCAGCAGAGAATTTAAGGAGTTGGCAAGGGAGAGAGGGAAGCCAGGCCATGATGGTCAGGAGACTCTGGCAGCCTGACTGACTGGCAGCCAGAATGCTTCTGTATTTACACAGAATTTAGTAGTAGAGATACACTAATGTTGTTCTAAAACATAAATCATATCATTTTTTGTTTTTGGACATGTGCTCATATTTTAGTCATCATTAATAAACTACTTTTGCTCATATTTTAGTCATCATTAATAAACTACGGCAGAACAGAGTTATCATTGCCAATTATAACCCATAACCCAATGTTTAAGAATCTAGAGGCATATGACAAGGTGTTCTCAGGCTGATTGCTTCTGTGGCTACAGGGACATTTGACCAAAACAATCTTCAAGCCATCCTGGGCATGGTGCCATGTCCCAAGGAGTGTATTGTTAACTCTTAATGGTCAGAGTGCCCAAGAAATATCCTCAGGCCAAAGCTGCTGCAGTTATATTCAAATTCTGACATAATACAATGTTTATATTTTATATCTTTATAGAATACTCTTCCCATCTTTCTACATCATTCTTTGCCCATTAGTTTAAGTCTCTGTGTGGGGCAAAGGTGATTGAAGCTGGTCCAGCTTTATTGCTGGCGTAATGACCTGAATGTAGAGCAGGAAGATGCTTGTAACTGTGGCCAACTCCTCTAGCCCACCAAATCTTGTTGACTTTTTTTTAAATATTTATTTATACAATGTTCTGTCTATATGCCTGCGGCCAGAAGATGGCGCCAGACCTCATTACAGATGGTTGTGAGCCACCATATGGTTGCTGGGAATTGAACTCAGGACCTTTGGAAGAGCAGACAATGTTCTTAACCACTGAGCCATCTCTCCAGCCCTCTTGTTGACTTTTTTATGTCTACTTTGCTTTGATTATCTTGTACATGAGTAAGTACATGGCAGATGTTTCAAAAAATGTCCCCTAGCCTCATAAAGAGACCTCCTCTGGCTTCTTTACGTGTGTCACATCTTCCAAGGCGTAAAAAAGACCTCCGGGGAGATAAGGATAGCTCCCTAAAGCTGAGGAATAGTATGTTCAGGACTGTCCTGGGGAAGCTTGGAAGTATCATTCCTGGGAGAGGGCATAAATGATTCATAAGAAATTTTCCATCAATCCAAAATTCCCAAACTGTACAGATATTAAAAGTCTCCCAAGTGTGCAACAGGTGGAGAGGAAAACCAGAGGTGACATGGCGGCCGTCATGTGGCTCAGCTTTGCTGGATCTTTGCCAAACAGCTGTGCTGGCTTTATGACTTCTGCCATCCCCATCAGATATGGCAAATATAGAAGGGAGGGAGGGAGGGAGGGAGGGAGGGAGGGAGGGAGGGAATGGGGGTTGGAAGGGAGGGAGGGAGGGAATGAGAAAGGAAATGAATGAAGAGAAAAGTATCAGTTTAGGACCCCCAAGACCAAGTTCTTAGCACAAAGGAGATATTTTGCTCCAGAGGGACAGAGAGCAGAGATAAAGGGCCAAAGGCAGGAGATAGAGGGTGAGGGAGAAGGGGAAAGGAACAAGAGAGATGAGGCAGGGGTGTGTTTTCCCAAGGGACAAGGACTGCCTCTGGATAGAGAGGAGATAGATATGGCCCATAGGAAAATATCAGTTAATAAAGATAAGGTGGGAAATCCTGTGTTGGGATGAGGTGTTTAATTTTAATTGGGTATGTTAATTAGGTGAGCCAAAGGGGGTTTTTGATTGTTGGGCTTCTATACTTTGAAAGCTGAGCATTGATAGTCAGCCTTAAGAGGAAGTAGCCAAATAAGGAACTAGACCTTGGTGGCCAGCTTTAGGAATGTAATCTAATAGATTTAGCAAGGCAGAGGGATTGACGGAGAAACACAAGGCCTGCCAGAGCCAGGCTCGCCATGCTTGAGCTGGCCAGAGTGCCTTCAGGGAGGAAGGGAGAGAAGAAAACTTATCTTTAACATGCTGAGACTGCCTTACTCAAAACACCTCTACTCAACCTGTCTCCGGGTCCCAAAATCAGGTTAGTGGACAGGAGGTAAGTGTGGACCTGGAGCTGAGCTGTAAGCAGAACAAAGATGGAAATGCCTGCAGAGATGACACCTGCCATGTCCCCCACGGCTCTGCCTCTTCTGTGTCTCCGTCTCACTAACTCTTATTTGACTCCTGGAATCCTGTGCGGCAATGGAGGCCCACCAGTAACTGGCCCCAGTCTCCTGAGATACAGACAGAGAGCAGTGGGTTCGGTACCCTCTTTTCCTATTCTGACCACGCAGCCCTATGAATCGTTTCTGTTTCAAGAGCCCCAGTTTCAAGAGTACTTAATTTAAACAGCCTCATGTGAGTTAAGAAGGAAATTAGGGAGCCAACCGAGAGCTGTGAGTTTCCATCAGAGACTGGAGCCTGGCCTGAGACATCTGATTTGAAGAAACAGGGCTAGCAAGGTCAGATCGCTGTTGTGGAGAAGCCCAGAGTGACCGTGGTGATGGCAGTGACGGTGTCAGGGCTGCTGGCACTATTACTCACAGGACTCTGCATCCTCCTCCCCGGGGCTTTCCTGTGTCCTTCCTTTCCCCACTCCCACTAAACCAGGACCCACCACAGTGCTCTATGAGGTGGCATCTACCTGTTACTGCAATTTGATGCCTGGGCCAGAGCATCCCTCTGGTCAGGGCCTCCCTCCCTGTGTATGTGACTGGCAGGAAAGAGAACATGCCCAGGCGGAGTTGTGACACCCTGGCTCTGGGGCTGTTGGGGTGAGCACATGCTTCTATCACTCACGAAAAGTCAACGATGTGCCACACGCAGCCCCCAGAGAAGAGGACACGTGGTCAAAGAAGACACACATATGTCCATGTCCCAATCAGTCATGTCCCAACACCATCTAGGGGATCCTGACATTTCTTCCCGCTACGGAAGCCTCCAGCGATACAGAAAGCCAATATCCTCTCCCTTCATTCGTTACCCAGAAAGCACTGCTTCTCCCAACACCAAAGCTGCTGCAGTGGCCCCACCCACTGACCTTGCTGTTTCACCATTAACCCCTTCTCTCCTCTCCCTTTAACGTTCTTGGCCTCCCAGTGGGTCTACCTTCTGGCTTCCTGCTGCCTAAGCCACCTTGTCACCTTCACTATCCCCACCAAGTTATTGAGGCCTTGTGGTCACGAGCTCCTGCCACCAAATCAGTGCCTAAGGCGGCTGCATAATAAGCTGCTTCCTTGATTAGGGCATCTTAATTATGCTCAAGGAATTTGCTCAAACAGATTAATCATTCTTGAGCACAAATTTAGAAGCTGTGCTTGCTGAGGGATCAGCTCTGATGTCTCCTGAGAAATTTGCTGATTACACCTGCCTGTTGGGCTCGCGCCAAAGGCCGGGTTCATCCTGGGCTCTGCCCCTGGGTGGAGGCTATCTGCCACCCCTATACTGTTAGCTCCTTCCACTTCCCTGGATGGAGGCTATCTACCACCCCCATACTCTTAGTTAGCTCCTCCACTTCCCTGGGTGGAGGCTGGAGCTGTGAGTTCTGGCTGTGAAATGAAACTGGTGTGTAGAGTGGGTATCCCAATGGCCTCTTCCTTTGCCCTTAAGAGTCAATATGTGGGCCTTCTTGGTGAAAACAAGCCCAATCTATTCGCTGATTTGTGGCAACCTGGTTCCCAGGGTGGTTCTTAACAGAATTCCCACTCTCCCTCACTGCTGGCCTTGGGAGCCTCATCCCAAAATAACTTCATCACAGTCCCCAGGACTGAGCATCCTGAGGATAGAGCCAGCAAAAACAGAACCTAGAATGTGATCTAATTTACAAGGAATGAAGTGGCTGTCCAAAAACTTTTGAGGCTAGGAGGCAATGATTCCTGGTACTTCTGATTTCTTATGAAAACGCTCCCCACTTCAAACAGTTATCAAAGGGAAGGTTAGCCAGATTTGCCCCTGTGAAGGCTTCAGCGCAGGGCCCATCTTGGAGGAAGCCCCCAGAAAGAGCGGTCTCGTGGAGCTTCCCTCATACTCCACCAACATAGAGCTCAAGGGCGAAACAGAATGCTTGTGCAGAAGCTGAGTAGATGAAGACAACATGGTGCCCACAGCGGACTTATATTCCATCAAGAAGAAGAATAAAACTACGTTCTGTGCAAAAATATGGCTGGAAGTAGAGAGCATGTTAAATGCAATAAGCTCGACTCTGAAAGACAAATATTGGTCATTTTCTCTTATTTGTGAAACCTAGGGGGTTATAAGCACATGCCACCATTACCAGCTTTTGATGTAAAATATTTCTTTATTTTTTGAGATTAGGAGGTAGTCACCTCATTTCTGCCTCCCTTTCCTTCCTCCCAATCCCCTCAAAAGTCCCTCCTTGTCTTGCCTTTAAATGTGGACCTTGAGGGTACTTAGGCAGGTCTTGTGCATGGACTAATGTAAGCACGTTACTGACAGATACCTTCCCAGCTCCGAAACCTTTATTTTTCAAGCAATTTGTTGTTTTTGTTGTTGTTGTTGAAAGGAAGGAAGGAAGGAAGGAAGGAAGGAAGGAAGGAAGGAAGGAAGGAAGGAAGGAAGAATCTGAGTCAGGGACATTTCCCAGTGGCTCAACTTGGAGCAAACCAATAACACAGTCTCCTTTGTTCATGGCTCAAGGAACAAGCAGAAGTCAATATGTGCTTCTTCGGATCTAAACCCACGTGATGAAACAGAAACAGGTGTGTCTATCATTTTAAGATTAGCTTTGGGAAAAAAATTAAGACTTTTGAAGAGAAGGAAAATCAATCTACTGAAAATGTGAATTCAAGAAAAAAATACAAATAATGACTCTATGCATTATACACCTGCTTTTTCAGGCCATCTTTGCAGTCAGACTATGCCTATGCCTTTAAACATGGTCCTGCTGGGAACTGCTGCAAGTCCAGTTTCACAGGCTGTCAGCAGGAGGCTGGCAAGCCGGAACTGGCAGGGCTCAGTGTGTTTGGAGAAGGCATGTGTGCACGGTCTGGCTAACCATGCAGTGTCCACAAAGAGGGCAGAGGGACACAGGCAGGCGCGATGCTGATCTTCAGGCACATGCTGCTGCCTGGATGCCAAGAGATGCCTTTTGTTAAATAGCAAAAGGACTGTGTGAAGGGTTTATAAATATTTGGAGGAAAGAAAGACTAGCAACATAAACCTGATCAGGAAATGCGCTGAATCAAAGAAGCAGACAAATGCAAGTTGTTTGGGTACTTTTTAGAGCTGTTCTTAACACATTCGTGTCTTCGGGGAGAAAGTATAAGCAATAAATTTTTAACCCACCAAAATATCTTTGGCACCAGTAGCAATGTTAAATAACACTATATTTTTAAAGAAATAATGAATACTTTTTCTTTTCTTTTCCCCTTGATATTGGGAGTGGCACCCAGGACGTTGCCTAAGCTACCCGGTGTTATACACTAAGATGTGGTCCCATCCCAGAAATTACAATTGTAAGTTGAATTATTTCTTTTTATATTAATTTTGCTGTTTTGATAGGCAATAAATTATCAATAAAAAGACATTTGGCCTTTTATTTTGCATTAGCAAAAAAGAAAAATCAGTAAACAATTTCGCTTTTGTGGATTTTAATATACATGCTACTGTAGAAAATTCTAGGCTAAATCAAACATCCTTGGAAGGCCAGAAGGAAAGGCAGGTATAGTTCACCCTGAAGGGAGTGCTGTCGTGGGAAAGAAAGCTACACTGGGCACTAAACATGCTAATCCTGAAAGCTCTTGACAGGCGAGAGTGCGGCATTGTGGAAAGGTGAGAATTGAGGGGGATTTGATGTAAGAGTCAAACCTTACCCTTCAAGGACTACCAAGGTCAGCTCTGCCCTAGATCCTGGTTTTCAGCCTCAGTCTCTTTGTCTGTGTGCATCGCCGCTGAAGCATGTGGGCTGGATCGCGCTGTTCCATTCTTGTTCTTATACAGTTTCTTTCTTAGACCCCGGCAGAAAACTTCACCCACGTCTCCATTAAATTTCATCTCAGCAGCAATTTTCGAAGAGGTGAAAGTTCACGTGCCTGTGAAGGATTAGACATGGGCCGCATCATCAAGGCTGAGATAGGAGCAATAGAAAGGTGGATAAGGAGTCAATATGGAAAAGCAATTTTCTAACCTTCAGAACAAAAATAGAAGATGTCCTTAGAATCAAGAGGGATGGATTCGTGTCACCAGGGGTGATCTACCATGAGCTAGAGGTAACTGGCAACAGGCAGCTGAGAGGATCCAAGCCTCCGATGAGATCTTTGCCAAAACATTTATCACGCATCAAATAAAAACCCATTCACATACAATGAGGCTGATAAGGTTTCAATCTGGAAATTTTTTAATTGGTGGTGGATTGAATTCCTTTGTCTTTTCTTACACTTTTGCAGATAACTCTATTCTGAGTAAGTTTGGAAGTGTGTTTCTCCTGGCTTCCAATATTAGGTCTCTTTTCTTGAAGGCAATGACTCCAGCAAAAAGTTATTTACCCATAAATGCCCAAAGCAAATTTCAAATACTCAATAATAAGAAAAAAAATCTTCTGACCTCAGGGAAGATGTATACAGATGATAGACATATCTGTTCATTCCTTTTTACTTTCAGGACTCTTACCTTTTATCTCTCATTTGTCATAACTACTGAAGGAGAGGGAAAATCAAGCATCTTTTATATTTATCTATTTTATGTGTGTGAATGTTTGCCATAGTGTATGTTTGTGTACCACACATGTGCCTTGTACCCATGCAGGTCAGAAGTGGGCATTGGATCCCCTGGACCTGGAGTTACAGATGGCTGTGAGCCCTTATGTGGATGCTATGACTTTAACCCAGGTCCTCTCTAAGAACAAGGGTTCTTAACTGCTAAGCCATCTTTCCAGCTGGCCTTTTATTTTCTTAATGTACTAAATTTCTTGGACTATAGCAAAAGGAATTAATTGTAGACAACTTAAGCTGTAAAATTGACTCAAATCCTTTTTTTACACCCCTCTTATCAGCCTCTTAAAGATTCACTCTTTGGGCAATGAGTTTGAAACAATGGTTGAAGTGACTTCTATCTGAATGCTCACTGAAGAGCGAGCATCTGTTACTCTGTCATAATTCCAAGAATCTGAGTGCTCTTATAGATGATCACGTGGATTATTTATGTCAACAAAACTAACTAAGAGGAGGTTCATAAAATGTTGTGTACATGAAATGTCAAATTTGTCTCTGTGACAAAATACTCTTTGTAGAGGTTGGGTTTGCTACATCCGGCCTAAGTTCAAGTCTGACTTCTCTGACTAATCAATTGTATCATCTTGTAGATGTCCATCAGAGATGTCCACATATGTCCCAAGTCTGCAAGAATGACCTTAGTTGGCAGCCATTCCTGGCCTTCTCAGGGGTGCAATTGGGTGGAAGGGATAGCTCGCTCATAGATAGAAACTTTATGCACTTTTCTGTTCTAGAAGCTTCTTCTTCCTTTTTTACATCCCAGAAGTCATATGGCAGTACTATCCCAGGAATGGCATATATGTTAATTTCTGACGATTTTTTAACAGATGCACACATGGAGCATTGGTCCTTTCCTCTCAGCGTCACCTGGATAGCTATCTGTGGTGGTTTAAATAAAAATAGCACCTGTAGGCTCTGACATTTGGACACCTAGTTCTGAGTTGGTGATGCTGTTTGGGCGTGCTGGGTGATACAGTCTTTCTAGAGGAAATATTTCACTGAGATATTCAAAGCCTCACACCCTTCCCAATTAGCTCCCTCTCCTTCATGCTTGCAGTTCAAGATGTGAATGCTCAGCTTCCTACCGGCACCATGATGCCACTTTCCCACCAAGACGGACTCTCATCTCTCTGGACTCATAAGCCCCAATAAAATTCTTCCTTCTAATAGTTGCCTTGGCCATGTTGCTTTATCGCAGCAACAGAGAGAAACTAAGACACCATCTAAATCCCAGCCAGAGAAAAGCCTGAGATTTTGCCTCTCTCCCTGGTGATGGGGAAGGTCCTGGTACTGTGACCACATCTGAGAAACACAGACGAATAGAATTTGTGTCATTGCTTACTGCTTTAAGAAATAGTCATCATGGTCAATTTCAGGATGAGTTGTGCCTAGAACTCATCCAAGAAATCACAGATAGCAGAAAGCTCTAGACCTCTTTCTCTCTCCTACACGGCAGCTGGAGCCTGCTTGTCTCACAATTCTGAGAGCTGGAAAGTTGTAGACAGTCTGCCTCATGACTGATACTACAATTAGAAAAGTGGGTAATCTCAAGTCTCAGGATATTCATTATGATAAGGCTTTTAGGGGCTATAGAGATGGTTCAATGCTTATGATCTGGCTGCCCTGCAAGAACAATATGCAGTTCTCAGTATCCACATGGTGGCACACAAACACCTATAACTGTGCCCTCTTGTGGCCTCTTCCAGCACTGCACTCACTTCTCACTTGTATACACACACACATACACACACACTCATAAACACACAAATCATTAAGTCTATTTAGCTTCCTTTTTTCCTCCTTCTTCCTTTTCTTTCTTCCTTCTTTCTTTCCTTTTTTTTTGACAGGGTTTCCCTGTGTAGCCCTAACTGTCCTGGAATTAGTTTTGTAGACCAGGCTGGTTTTGAACTCAGAAATCTATCTACCTCTGCTCCCAAGTGCTGGGCGTAAAGACATGTACCACTATGCTGGCTAATAAAATGAATCTTTTAAAGAAAAAAGTAAGCCTTCATCCTGAACTAGCAGGATGGAGGACTAGGAAAGGAACTATACTAGCCGATGTAAAGACTCTGGTTCTCTAAAGTAGCAGCCCATGGGGAAAAGGGACAGGAATTTCTTGAGATCAGGGGCTTTAAAAGCCACTCTAAAGGCGAGGTTTACAACCCCAAACCACTGTCTTGTGCCAAATCAGCAGACAGCTGGTTTTTGCCTTTTCTTTATGCTGGTGTCCATTCTGCAGAATGGTATATTAAAAACTGTTCCCCTTTCAACAGTCTTGAGTTTGTTATTACAGAAGAAGGATCTTGTTTCTCGTAATGTCAACAAATGATTGGGTCCAGAATTCTCCTATCTCCACAGGACCCTGAAATCCATAGACACTCATGTGCCTTATATAAATGGCATTTATTTGCTTAGGGGTTATACATATCTTTCTATTTACTCTAAATCATTTCTACATTATAAAATTCCCAGTTCACTGTGAGTGCTATGCAAATAGATGCTTTATTTTATTGTTTGGAGTGGATAACGTGATGGTGATAGAATAAATATGATAAATTTGTCAGTCAAATAAAATTTACACATGCTCAGTATGGATTCAATCGCATTTACTTTCTAAATTGTGTGTATACGTGTGTACATTCTATTATATGTACATATGTGTGAGCATGTCTATGTGTGCACACGTGTGCCAAGGTGAGAGGTCAACTTGGATGCCTTTCCCTATTGCTCTGCTCCTAAGCTTTTGCGAAAGACTCTGTTAGTGAACACAGAGTTCATTGGTTGCCTGAGAAAACAGACCATGAAGCCCCAGACTCTTGTCTCCACCCACTTCCTCCCATTGCTAGGGTAACATAAGCATGGGCTTCCATGGTTGGCTTTTTACATTGGAAGTGGGGATTTGAACTCAGGTCTTCCCGCTTATATAGCAGACACTTTATCAAATGAGGTAGCGCTCCCAAAATTTTCAGTCTGAGGTTGATTGAATCCATGAGTGCAGAATTTGCAGGAAGGGGGAACACTAACTGGTCTTAGTTGGGGCCAGGGCAGCTGTAGTTTTGAAACTTTTAAATCTCACTGCTGATTCTAATGTACAAGTAGGGATGAGAATGGCAACTAAATCTGATGGTCATTTCTTAGGATGTGTCTTTTTTTTTTTAATTTTTACATGAAGGTTAAGCGCAACGAGAAAAATCTTATGCTAAACACAAGGGCAGCATAATTCCAGCTGCTGAGTGCTGTGCGACCTAATTCAGATTCACTTGCTGACTTGACTATTACACTCACAGTATACATAGCTGTTAGCACAGAGAGTACTTATGAGGTTATGAATATCTTCTTAAAATAATTCTTATTGTTCATCAAAAGGAGTAAGGAATGGGGTTGCCACCCTGAACTCACAGACACGTCTAATTTGCTCCACTCAGTCCTCAACAAGGCATTTACAGGAAGCTAGCATTGTTGAGCAAACATAGAGAAGCTGAATAAACAAGAGTGCTATCGACGAGAGCGCGGGAGCAATACAAAACAGTTTAAGCAAGCCAGGCTCCTCTCCAATTAATGTCATCCTCTAAGAGCCCATTAAACCTGCATTTGGAATTAGGTAGGTTGCCATTATCACTCATCATATTGCATCAATACTGACGGGATAAGCCCAAGGATTGGACAATTAAAAAAACATGGGTTAAACAAATCCCTGAAATCAAACACAGGGTGGGTAGCCTTAAAGATCCACAGGTATGGGTCTCTGTGTCCAGGCCCAGAACTCTCTCAGAGCTCCTTAAGGGAGTTTTTGTTTGTTTGTTTGTTTGTTTGTTTGTTTTGTTTTGTTTTCTGCACTGGGGATAGAGCCCAAGGCTTCATGCATGCTAGACAAGTGCTCTACTTAGCTACAGCTCTAGCCCAGGGGAGGTGTTTTGTTTTTTTTATTTTCATTTTCTCTTAACCAGAGAGCTGAGAAGTTCTGGCTAGCACGTCGACTCTCCTGTCAGGGACCGTGACTCACTTGTTTTCATATAATAGTTACGTATTCCCGATGGAGTACTTTCAGACAGATCTGAGTAAGTAGGGGAAGGGGCTTTCAAACATTACGTGATGTTTGAATTTCAACAGTATTTTTGAAAACCAAAAACCTAATGTGAGTAGATACTGCCCCAGTGGAAGCTTTGTCGCTGCAGATGCTTCCTGCAGCTGGGATGTGGCAGCTGGCGTAGTTCTTACAGCCTCCTGTGAGAGCAGGTGCCCATGCTACTCAGAGGACCCAAGCATAATAAAACAGATAGAGACGCTACCCTGAGAATAGAGGAAATAAGTTGTTTGTTTGTTTGCAATGACATGTTCCACAGAGTTGTTATGTTCGACAGCAGCTAAACCCAAGCTAGGACTCCCAAGTCACATGAAGCAGGTCTAACAGGATGTCCAGAGAGGGAACTTTTTGCAGGTTAGACTGGGGAGAAGTCACATCCCTGGATAGGGCTGCCAGGGAGGTTCAGCTCCCCAGCTGGTGACTTTGGAGGCCATGGGTGACTTCCCTGCTGAATACAGAACAAGGGCAAAAAAATCCCAGGAGATATCAGCATCCTTTTGGATGCTGAAGCCAGACAGAAGAAAATGGATGTGAAAAGGTTCAAGATTAAAGACAAAATAAACAGAAACAGCACATACACACATAGAGGGAGGAGTGGGAGAGGTGTAGGGGACCAAAGGCATCCTATGTATCCAGAGAACAAAAGAACTTAGAATGCAACAGCCTGGGTGTCTGGCACTAAAACTCCATCCAGGTGGCCAGGCCAAGTGTGACTGCTTCTGTGACTTTCTGTCTTTTTTTTTTTTCCTGTCAAAAATGCAAGCTCATGCTCTCACCATTTCACTCGGTTTGGAAAAATCAGCACCACAGGGGCAAAGCTCCAACTTTCTTATTGGCTCTGGTCATGATTTTCTGGGTGAAGCCATTCTCTGACTAAGTTTCTGTGAAGGAGTCTACTCCATGCGTTCTCTTCTGCTAAAATAATAGGCTGGTCCCTCAGGTTATCTTAAGATGCTTAAATCACATCAACTCATAAAACCCAGACATTTTTAACCACATATTTTGTACGGCTCACAGATAGGTACAGGTTAATCTACATCCATCCATTCCTGCTTCCTTAGAAGCTGTCAAATAGCCCCTTTCAATCCCCACCATTACCAGACTAGAAAGTGTATTAGTTCTCTCCTTCATAAACATATCCAGAGAGTCCCTGATCCAAGTCCTTATCATTCATCCTCATTTCCAAGCACGAAAGGAGCTTACAAAGATGGATCCTCAGCACGTGACTCCTGGCGCTCCATCCGCAGGAGAAACCATCTCGCAGACTTATTTGCTAGTCCATTCCTTTCACCTTCAGAGTCACATTTGTTAACGCTCCTGTCACAGGGGCTGATTCAACACATCCTGGGCTCTACCCCCCTCCGCCCCTTCATCTCATGCAGCAGCAGGAGGGCAGCAGGGATAAAGGCAGCATTCAAATCTGGGTTCAGAAATGACTTCGCACGTGTCTGTGAGGGAGCCCTAAATATTCCTACCCACCATTCTGGCCACCGTTACCTGCTGATGAATGAGTCACTGGTGTTTTCTGAACACGTCAGCTGGCGATTTCCCTGCAGCCACATTCTCATTGTGAAAGCCCTCATGTCTGCTAACTCTCCTTAAGTGGCACCCATGGGAGCATTCCCCTAGTAGGGTCTGGCACAAACACCAGGATCAAGCCTGTCCATAGATCTAATCCTGCAAGAATGAGGTGGGAAGGGCAAGGGTGTTGGAGGAGGTCTGCTTGTTGGTTCCCTGCTGCCCAGCTAGCTTAGACCCAAAAATAATCACACAGAAACTGTATTAACTAAATCACTGCTTGGCCCATTAGCTGTAGTTTCTTTTTGGCTAACTCTTTCATATTAACTTAACCCATCTCCATTAATCTGTGTATCACCAGTGGCCCGTTAGCTGTAGCTTTTTATTGGCTAACTCTTTCATATTAACTTAACCTATCTCCATTAATCTGTGTATCACCATGAGGTCATGGTCTACCAGCAAAGTTTCAGCACATCTACCTCAAGCTGTGGATCCATGGCGTCTCTCTCTCTGTCTTCCTTGTCCCAGCATTCAGTCCAGTTTTCCCCGCCTACCTAAGTTCTGCCCTATCAATAGGCCAAGGCAGTTTCTTTATTCATTAACCAATAAAAGCAACACATAGTCAGAAGGACCTCCCACACAAGGGGAGTGTGAGTGTGAGATGAGCCTGATGGGACTGAACAATGGTGCTCAGGGGTACAGTGCTCAACTAGCAAGAATGAGGGTCTGGGTTCTACCCAGGGTCTGGGAGGTTCTGGCCCTGCCCTTGCATGGAGTAAGTACCAGGGTCAGGGCTTTGTTATGAAAGGAAGGTCTGGGAGACTGGAGTGGGATAAACATGAGGGGCACAGACAAAAGGCTGGGGGTGCTGAGCAAGACTCTGCCATGGTCTCAATTACAAGGACCATTCAAACATCCTGATGACTGAGTGTAGCCAGCCGAAGGACCTAAGGCACCACCTGCCAATGCATGCAGATGTGGCAGGGCAGCCTCCTAGGTGTGGGAGCTGAGCAGCCATCCATACTCTTCCACCTGTTTAAAGCTCAGTTGTCACCTTCTTGACACTGCAAATATTGAACATGGGGCTTGGTGGCTCCATTTGCACTGGAACAGAATCCTGGGGTATGTCTGATAGCGGGAGGGCCAATAACACTCTTTAGATGATAGGGTTCCAGCCAGAGACACACATGGGACAAAACTCCATTTCACCCCACGACCTCCAGGCTGCACTCGTTCACCATTCTTGATGCCTTCACTTCCCAGCATTAGCGTACTTACTGTTTCCTTGAACATATCCTCCAATGTGGGATCTTCATTCTCAACGCAACAGTGCTGGGAGGTGGGGCTTCTTGGTGGTTAGGTACCAGGTCTCTGACATCACAGATGGAGTAATGTTAGATTAGAAAAGGGTTCACTAGAACAGGGTAGGTTTTCTGTCCGTCTTTCTGTCTCTCTCTGGTGGTCTATCCCTCTCATGTTATTCATTTTGCCAAAGGACGACATAGTACAAAGTCCTCATGAATGTGGCCCTTTAGTCTTGGACTTTTCAACCTTGAAAACCATGAGCCAGACAAATTTCAGTTCTTTATAAATTTCTCTGTCAGCAATATTGCGACATCAGCATAAACCAGAAGAAGCCATGGACCATCTTGCTCGACACCACGCCTGCAAGGCGAAGACTTTGCCTATCTTGTTTACTTCAGTTTCTTCAACAGTGCCTGGCATCTGTGTATCAGTGTGGAATGAATGGGGGGGGCACTACCAGGCCTCAGAAGAGACAAGTTCTTCAGGATCTCAGAGGAATTGATGGACTCAAAGGGACATGTGCAATTGAGAAGGAACCCAGGTTTCTGCATGAAGCTCAAGCAGCAATCCCAAGGAGCTCTGCACAGACAGAGGAGGTGCCCATGTCTCAAAGGGGAGTTTCAGGGAGTGTGGGTTTGGTAGTCTGTCTGCTCTGGCTCATTTCTCAGTCTGTCAGGGAATTGGGGAGTGGGCAGGGCAGAGTCTGCAAGAGGGAGTCTTTGGGAAAGCTGAGGCAGATAAAGGCATCTTAAATAAGATTGGGGTTTGCCGATACTCAATTCTTTCAAAACTGCCTAAAGGGAATGTCCAGATTGGCACATAATATGTCTTTCTAAGCTGGCTGAGGTTCCAGAGGCAAAACTGAAATAAAAATGTGCTGAATTTTTCTCACCCGAGGCGAGACAAGCAACTTCAAGAGGTTTACAAACGCATATGCTGATTGGAACTGTTCATAGGGCTTGATCCAAGAGCTTACTGAGGAAGCCAACGCCTAACATATCAGGATTGTCGCAAAACAGCTATTATTATCTATAAATGTACCATGACATGGCTTCCAATTCCTATAGGTAGCGTTGTCCTGACCCTGGAATTGACACAGACGTGGGATAGCTGCTCTGATCCTTTGGAACTATTTGCAAAATGTTCCAAAAATGAACTAGCGTACTCCTACTTGCATAATGAATACAGCCAAGGCACTGAAAGGTACTCTTAATGCTACCAAAGGGAAAAAGGTAAAGAAACCCTTCAACCTACAATGGTGACCTGCCTGCAAGATGTACGATAGAGGCACAAATCTGTGGGAGTCACCAACCAATGTTGGGTTTGACTTAAGGTAGACCAAGGACGTAGGGAAAAACCAAATAAACAAAAAACAAAAGTCTATCAATAAAATGACCCCTAAAAACATTCTGCTATACTCATCAGTGTCTTGCTCAACCATCATCAGAGAAGTTTCTCCAGCAGTAGGTGGGAACAAATACAGAGTCCCACGGCCAGACAATGTGCAGAGAGTGAGAGAGCTTGGACATCCCTAAATGGGATGTCTCCATCAAATCCCTCCCTCCCAGGGCTGAGGGTACTCTGTGGAAGAGGATGCAGAAAGAATGTTGAGAGCCAGAGGAAATGGAGGGTACCAAGGAAACAAGGGCTTCTGAACACAGCATAGCAGATGCACAATGGAACTCACAAAGACTGAGGATGCTTGCACAGGACCTGCAGGGGTCTGCACCAAGTTGGGTCTCAGAGCTGAGAGGAGAAGTGGACACATGCCTCCTCCCTAACTTAGATGACATCTCCAATTGAAAACCACTGCAAATGAAAGGCTCATTTTCTGATTGTTCTACAGTAGTCTCCCTGCAGCAACACACCACTTTTCAGAGCATATCCCATGCCCATCAGTTGATGGCCAACAAAAAAGGAACTCAATGGCAGTTTCAAGTTCTTTGTCTCATATTTTTGGTGAGGCTTTTTTTTTTTTAAAAAAAAAAACCTTACAGGTCCTTTGTTATATATTATAACTTCTGGTTATGTTTTATGGGATTCCTGTGTGTGTCTTCATCTATATGTGTTTCTTGTGTGTTTTCCTTCGATTCTTTTTCTTCTGTTTTTTCCTATTCCAGTTCATTTGTTTTATCTTATTTTATTAGTATTTCTTAGATGCCTGTGCTGTTTTCTAAAAAAAGCAGAAAGGATGTGGATCCATAGAGGAAGGGAGGTGGGGAGGAACTAGGAGGAGTTGGGAGACAGGAAACCATAATCAGAATATATTACATGAAAAAAGGATCTGATTTTCAATAAAGGTTTGAGTTGTTTCATGGTGTTTCTCATTTATTGCTTAATCAATCGGTAAAGATGTCCACCGTTCACAAAAGGCACGCTATGCACATTGAGTGTGGTGGATCCACTGAATGTTGCTTCTGACGGTGGCAGTCTGACCGAGTGACGGGCAAACGTTGAGTGTCCTGCCAACAGGGCACAGAAGTTTCCCATGTGGCAGCAGATAGAGATAGAATACGGGTCTGGAGAATACACTTTCCTTTTTCACTTTGGGTTCCCTAGAGTCTCACCAAATAAATGTGAGGCCCACTGGAAAGAATAGGCAGCAAATACAACACACTATCATCGTGGAACATCTCCTTCCGAGGCTCCTCGGAAGCAGGCACCCCTCCAAGTCATGTAACGTGCAAAAACAGGGACGATCACACCTGCCTTCTTGTCCTGCCCAGAGACAGTGTGGGATTAATTAAATAATGACTGCCAAGAACACCAGGCTCCTTGGAGATGGATGATCTGCAAATGCAATCCTGGATGCTTATTCAGAATTACATTCTGTAAATATCAGGACAGACTTTTAGCTCCTGAGAACAGGTTCACAAAGACCGCAGCTGTGCTGTTTCAGCTTCCCTGGAGGACTCAAAACATGCCTGGGATATTCCTGACCACCAAAGCCACACAGGAATGTTTTGTTTTATATAGACAAACCAGACCAACTTATGCTCACATCTGGAGTGCCTGCGTTGGGAGTCTCGCATGCAGTGCAGCTCCACATCCTTCCAAGTTGTTTTGTGATCTCGGGAATGTACTTGGGAGTCTTTGGGATAATAATAAGCTATTTGTGCAGGCGCAGTTCCAAGTTCTTCACATAGAGTACTCACCATCATTCCTGAAGGAAGGCTTTGTAGTTGCATTCATGTGAGGCTTGGGGAGAGAAAGAGAGAGAGAGAGAGAGAGAGAGAGAGAGAGAGAGAGAGAGAGAGAGAGAGAGAG
>NW_026068023.1:1279082-1296499 GCF_014885135.2 Alexandromys fortis | reverse complement strand
GAGAGAGAGAGAGAGAGAGAGAGAGAGAGAGAGAGAGAAAGAGAGAGAGAGAGAGGAGTTTGCTGAGTATCACTCATATGGTAAACATGCAAAGCTGGAGTCTGCAGCTAGGTGATTAGATTCCAGGCCCACAGGTCCATGTTCCTAGGCCTCATGTAGTATTGCCTTTCTATGGAATTCCCAGAACTCAAAGTTGAAAATTGTTAGGTCAAAAGAAGTCACGTTGCTCTATTTCTGTCTTTTATAACCAGTGGATAAGCTCAGAGTATAAATCTGGGAACATGCTTTCTCTTTGACTCTGAGTGAAAACCACAAAACAGCAGCCTAGGAATTCTGATGCCAAATGAGCAACAAACTGTTATCTCTCTTTAGACTTCTCTGCCACTGAACTGCCCCCTGCTGCAGGCAACACAAGGCATGCGACGAGCCAGTCACATCTAATTGTAAATGTCCTGGCTGTCATCTGCCACCACACTGCCACTGACTTTGCTGCTGACTCCTAGCTTTCAAATGTTGGGCTCCAGACTGACCTACTCGCACCAGGATAAGCCATCACTGTCCAGTGTCCGTCTTTCCCAGGGGGATCAGACCCTTTCATGGTGCAGTGGTCATGAGAGATGCTACTATTTACTTGACTTGCTCCACAATACACTGGGCCAGAATCTTGCTGGTGTCTACTCCAACGTGGCCTTCCTCCCCCTTACCATTGAAATTGAACAATGTATTCACAGGCTGAAGAGCAACCGTGTGATTTGGCTTCAGGGCTCTGGCTGCTATACCAAAATTACCTGGGCTGGGTGTTTCAAAGATGCAGGTTTATTTTCAAGGGGCTGGGAGTTTAAGTTGAGGTACCAGTATGATTAATTTCTGATGAGGCCACTCTTCCTGGCTTATGACAATATCAGTGTGTGTGTGTGTGTGTGTGTGTGTGTGTGTGTGTGTGAGAGAGAGAGAGAGAGAGAGAGAGAGAGAGAGAGAGAGAGATTTTTTTCCTATAAACTCACTAATTTTCTTGAGGGCCCCACAGATATGATCTCCTCTAAATATAATTGTCCCCCAAAGGTCTCATCACCAAACACCACAGGATCAGAACCTCTGTATTCTGAGGGGGGCACAATTTAATATATAACAGCTAACTGATTATCTCTGGGAATCCTATACCCTTCTATTCTATTCCCATAAAAGCAATACTACCTTTAGTAACTTAAAAGTGATTTAATCTCCTTATTGCACCCAAGTCAAAGTGACTTATCCCTTCCTCTATTATTCCTGCAGGGAAAAAAATGATTTTAAACTCTAGAAAGTTATCTTACGCTGACTATGAAAAATAGCATCAAAATGACAGCTTCGCTTGCCCAGCTTCAGGTTCAGATTCAAGGTCTGTATTTCCAAATAGACCTAGAGTATAGCTATCATCTTGCCCTTGATTCTCAATTCAAAATAAAGGTTAAAGTGTTTCAATCAAAAGCAAAGTAATTTCCCCATTCTGTAATTATCCTTTGCTACTCCCTCAGTGCTAATTCCTGTTCCCACCCCTTTTAGTTTGCTGACATATGCAGAACTGATTTTACAAATCACAAGTATGACACAAATAACACGTGAAAGGCGGGGACAGGACGGGATTGCTGAGCTGAGAAGACTGACAGCAGTGCTGATGGTCTCTGATTAACTCTGAGGTAGGCTTTGAGATCTCACCTGCCTGATTGGAGGTGCTGTGCATATCTCAAAATCCCACTGGTGCTTCTCACATCCAGTTGATGAGTCTATTTGCTTGTTTGCATCATCATGCCCCATCCATCTATACTACTCTAGCCTCCATTTCCTGGAAAAAAAAAAACAAATATTCAAGAGGTTAAATATTTTTTGAATGCAATCTCTCTGTTAGTACCATTTATTGCTTGTTATCTTAGGAGGATGTGTTGGTTTGAATGAGAATGACCTCCAGAGACTCATATATTTGAACGTTTGCTTCTCAGTTGGTGGAACTATTTGGGAAGGATTAGGGGGTGTGGCCTTGTCAGAGTTGGTGTGCCACTGGCTGTGTGCTTTGAGGTTTCAAAAGCTGCTATTGGGATCAATCTGTTTTCTCTCTCTCTCTCTCTCTCTCTCTCTCTCTCTCTCTCTCTCTCTCTCTCTGCCTCTTGCTTATAGATCAGGTATAAGTTCTCAGATACGACTCCAGAGTTATGCCTGACTGCTACCCTGTTCCTGCCATGATGGACTCTAACTCTTTGGAACTGTGGGCTTCCAAGCTAAATGCTTCCTGTTATAAACTGCTTTCATCACGGTGCTATGTCACAGCAGCAGAAAAGTAACTAAGGTACAAGGTTAAAATGAACAAGTGACTTGTATGATAACACAGAGAATGACTACTCATCTTACTTTCCTGAAACAGGTAAGTATGAGAAGTAGTTTAGTGCCCTGTGTGGTGGTTTCAAAGTAAACGATCCCCATAAGTTCATAGGCTGTGGCACTATTAGGAGGTATGGCTTTGCTGGAGGAAATGTGCTACTGTGGATGCAGGCTTTGAGGTCTTGTATATACTCAAGCCATGGCCAATGCAACAGTCTACTTCCTGTTGCTTGCAGATCAAGATATATTATCAGCTCCTTCTCCTTTACCATGTCTGCTTGCATGCCACTATGTCCCAACACGATGATAATGGACTAAACCACTGGAACTGTAAGCCACTCAATTAATTGTTTTCCTTTATAAAAGTTGCTTGTGGTCATGGTGTCTTTTCAAAGCAAATGAAACTCTAACTAAGACAGAAGTTGATACCAGGGACTGGGGTATTGCTGTGATAGGCTGGACCATGTTTTTGCTTGAAAGAATATGGACCTTGGGACTGTGGGTTAGAAAAGCAGTTGAATGCTTTAATTCTTAATGCTTAAAGGACCAAGCTAGTAGGAATATTGAAGACAATGGTGCTGAGCATGATTTGAACAGTGGGGAACTGGCTCAAGAGGTTTCAGAGGAGAAGAGATGTGTATGTTGCTTAGAGATTGCTCTTATGATATTTTGGGGGAGAATGTGACTGCTTTTTGCCCTTGTCTGAAAAGTCTGCCTGAGGCTAAACTGGAGAGTTTGGGATTAATTCCACTGGCAGAGGAAATCTCCAAATAGCCTGGTGTAGACTCTGTTGTATGGTTACTAGTGTTAACTTGAATGAAGATATATAATGAAAAGGAGCAAGGTGTGCAAGAAAAAAATATAAAATGTATTTTGAGGCCAATCTGGTCTACAGCTCCAGTTTCAGGACAGTCAAGCTTAGGCAGAGAAGGAAACCATCACAAACAGAAAGTAGGTGAAGATGAGACTGAACAAGGGGACCATGTTTTAAGTCAGTATGCAACAGACTTGGCAGCTTCGGCCATGTGGTTTTGGAGCTAAGGATAAAACAAAAAGGCTACGGAATTTGCCCAGAAGGTGAAGGAAAGGTATTAAGGCATGTGTCAGGGGTGTCCCTGAATGGAGGCCTAATAGAGAAGCCACTGTGTGAGGCTGTGAAATTGAAGCCTGGATTTTCTTGGAAACCCAAAGATTTTGGAAATGCCTGATCCTTGGGATACCTGCTGAGCAAGCTGCTAACAGGGAGTAGAACCAGTGCAAGAAAGAGGAGTAGGATTTTGACATTGACATAGAGATGCAGAATTTGGAGTTTGCCCAGCTGGTTTTCAGTCTTGCTTTGGTTCAGTATTCCTTCACTATGTTCCCTTCCCTATGTTTTGGAATGATGGTATATATTCTGTGCCATTATATATTGGAAGTATGTAATCTGTTTCTTGATTTTGATTTAGTAGGAGATTACAGTTAGGAGATTTCATGAATCTCAAAAGAGACTTTGGTCTTTGGACTTTTAAACATTGTTGAGACTGTGATAGACTATGGGGACTTTTGAAGTTGGACTGAATGCATTTTGCATTGTGATGTTGTTACAATCTTATGGGGGCCAGAGAGTAGAACGTGGTGTTTTGAATGTAATTGGCCCCCATAAGTCCATAAGGAGTGGCACTATTTAGGAGGTGTAGCTTTTTAGGTGTGGCTTGTTGTAGGAAGTATCTCAGTGTGGATGCAGGCTTGGAGATCTCATGTATGCTCAAGTCACACCCAGTGAAACAGTTCAGTTCCAGTTGCCTGCAAATTAAAATGTATTAACCCTCAGCTCCTTCTACAGCTCCATGTCTGCTTGCATGCCACCATGTTCCCTCGGTATGCTGTGACTACTGTTAATGAATAAAGAACTGATTTGAGCCTATAGCAGACCAGGGCCGGGTGGAGCAGAGCTAGGCAGGGATGACTGGACTGAACGCTGGGAGAAAGAAGGGCAGAGTCAGAGAGAAGCCATGGGGCCACCAGAGACAGACACTGGGAACTTTACCCAGTAAGCCACAGCCACATGATGATATACAGATTAACAGAAATGAGTTAAATTAATATAAGAATTATCCAATAAGAAGCTAGCACTAATGGGCCAAGAGTGATTTAATTAATGTTGAAATAGGAAGCGGCGGCGGGGCTGCGTCCCCAACACCCCGGCCGCTTGGCTAGCTCATGCCCGAAATAACAACACACAAACTGTATTCATTTAAGAACTGCTTGGCTCATGAACTCTAGCCCTTACAGGCTAATTCTCGCACCTGGACTAGCCCATTTCTAATGATGTGTGTAAGCACCCCAAGGTGCGCTTACCAGGAAGAGTCTAGCCTCCATCTATCCTCGTGTCTCTGCTCCAGAGAGCAGAGCTGTCGGGACTGTCCAGGAGCAGAGCAGAGTCTGACCTCACTTCCTCTTCCGCCCAGATCCTATTCTGTTTTCTCCTCCCATCTATGTTCTGAGCTATGAGGCCAAGCAGTTGCTTTATTACTTAACCAATGAAATCAACAGATTGATATATGACACTCCCACATCAAATTAATACAGTTTCTGTGTTGTTGAAATAAGAGCGGCGGGGCTGCGTCCCCAACACCCCGGCCGCTTGGCTAGCTCATTCCCGAAATAACAACACACAAACTTTATTCATTTAAAGAACTGCTTGGCCCATGAACTCTAGCCCTTATAGTCTAATTCTCGCTCCTGTACTAGCCCATTTCTAATAATGTGTGTAAGCACCCCAAGGTGCGCTTACTGGGAAGATTCTAGCCTATGTCCATCGTGGGTTGCAGCTGCCTGGGAGAGCAGAGCATGGCAGCTGTCCGGTCCCTCTGGAAGCAGCGCAGAGTCTGACCTCACTTCCTCTTCCTCCTGTTTACTCTTCCCACCTATCTTTTAACCTATCAGGGCCAAGGAGTTCCTTTATTGCTTAACCAATGAAATCAACAGATTGATATATGACACTCCCACATCACTGTGTGATTATTTTGGGCCTAAGCTAGCCGGGCGGCTGGGAGCCAATAAGCAGCCTCCTTACTATAATCTTGATGATAAGGGACTAAATGTCTGAAACTGGAAGCCACCCAATTAAATGTTTTCCTTTATAAGAGTTGCTGTGGTCATGGTGTCTCTTCTCAGCAATAGAAAGCCTAACTAAGACAGCCTGGAACCACCATTTGGTTTTGAGTTATGTCCTCTTCCTTTCCTCTTATTGTAATGTACATGTTCACCCACTGTGGCACATGGTATATGTCTCAGCTAGGGTTTCTGCTGGCCGTGAAGAGACACCATGATCGCAACAACTCTTATAAATAAAAACATTTAATTGGGTGGCTTACAGTTTCAGAGGTTTAGTCCATTATCACCATGGTGGGACATGGCAGTGTTCAGGCAGACATGGAGCTGATAGTTCTACATCTTGATCTGCAGGCAATAGGAAGTGAACTGAGACACTGGGTATAACTTGAACATAGGAGACCTTAAAGCCACAGTGACGCATTAACTCCAAAACTGCATTACCTACTCCAACAAAGCCGCACTTCCTAATAGTGCCACTTCCTATAAGCTTATAGGGGACAATTACATTCAAACTACTAGGCACACATATTCCTCTCCAATCAACCTAAAAACCCTGGAATTGCCCCAAGCCTCCACTTGCATATGGCTACATGTACTTCCATCTCAGAATATTTATTAAAGTCTGAAAACAAATTTACAGTTTCTATTTAAATATATCCTGCTGTGAGACAATGGTCTTGTACCCTGTAGAGACTTGTCACTTCTATTGTTTTAATAAAACACTGATTAGCCAATAGCTAGGCAGGAAGTATAGGTGGGGTGACCAGAACAGGAGAATTCTGGGAAGAGGAAAGGCTCAGTCTGTGGTCGTCACCCAGATACAGAGGAAGCAAGAGAATGTTTCACTGATAAAATGTCATGTGGCTTATTGCTCTTCTGTTTCAAGGATGAAAAATATTCTTTCTGGTAGTGCTAACAAAAGTCACAGACAGGAGTATAAAACTTGCAAACTTTACATTAAAACTTGCCAACCTTATAATTTTTTTCCATTTTTTTCTTTTATTGTTTTTATTGTGCCATACATTTTTCTCCACTCCCCTTTTGTTGTCTCTCTCCTTCTACCCTCTCCCACGACCCCTACTCTCCCATAAAATGGTCAGATAAAATGAGGATAACAGCATGAAGACCTAGTATCAATACCTGAAGTAAAGGAAATATCTAAATTGGAATAAAGTATTAATGATTTAGTAAAAATTAAAAAAAAATGTCATGTGGCTAACACAGACAAGAATAATCGATTAATGTAAGATGTAAGAGTTAGTTCATTAGAAAGCCTGAGCTAATGGATCAATCAGTTTATAATTAATATAAGCCTCTGTGTGTTACTTTGGGACTGAATGGCTATGGGACTGGGTGGGACAGAAACCTCGGTCAACAATAACCCCAGTCTACTTTAGTAAGAAAAACAAAAAAAGCCAATATAGCCTGAAAGGGTTTTGAGTGCATGGTCAGTAGACAAAACTGTGTTTTCTAGCAACCTTTTAGGTAAGATCCCTAATTTATCATCTCATGGCTATGCATAATTGTGTGTGCATATGATTAACATCAATAACACTGTGGGAAATGAACATGCCCAGTAAGAAAAAAATGAACATATGACTTAATATGTCAATCAAAATTGAGAACCACCCAAACTACACACCGGAGTGACCAATTCTTCGTTCTCTGGAACCCCCTAAAAGGAGGCCCCAAATAATAATCAGGACCCTGAGAGTTCTTATTTATACAGCCGTCTGTCAATCTTGACAGTGTACTCATACAGTCTGCACTGTTGCTTTGCCCCAGGAAGGTTACACTGTTTCTTCTGCAAATCTGTGAGCATCCTTATGTTCCATTCTTTGGGTTAAGAGGCCAAGAACCTAGGAACATTTGGCCAGGATCCCAAGTGGTGACATTCTCTAATTGTAGCTGGGCATCTTTATATTAGGAGTGCTGTGAAAAATTAAATTAAATGATTCATACATACATTGTACAATGAACTTGAGTTCATCTTTTTTCTTCCTTAGTTAGCCTGTGGGGAAAGTAATTTTTTCCTTTATGTGACCTAGGAACAGGCAGCTGAATGAAGATTATCTAGACCAATGGTTCCCAGAATTTTAGATTTCAAGGCCCATTAAAACTTTAAAAAAGAAATTAAGATTGATAATGGGACACTAATTTTTTTATTTTTTTTCAAGCTGAAGCAAGTGAAAATAAATTTTTAGCTACTAGCAAGAATGTGGGCTACAAATAAAAGAAGATGCATTGCAGATACAATATACAATTAAAATGGAATAAATTTGAGTGGTGGAATACTGTGTTTATCGCTCATGCTTTCCTCATACTGCTACGGAATAGAAGATGCATGGCAGCCTGGAGAGGCTCTCCTTCAGAAGTCACCAATCCATCTCAAACCTTTGTCTTCATAAGCAATCTTGGTCACCTGGCTGTCTCTCCTGGCTTGGGGATTTGGGGACATGAGGACTTCACAATTCTCTTGGCAGCCTGTTCTGAAGTTCATCAGACATAAGGCACATCTGAGCCTCCAGAGCCACCAAAGCCAACCAACAAAGGAAAACCAGCCTGACCCGCCTGCTTTCTGGGTGGACTGCACCTTATTGTGCATTGGAATTTATGATCTAGTCTCTTTGGGATCACTTGAATTTGATGAAGTAAGTAAGCATCACTATGTGCTAAAACAAGACCAAAGGAGGGGAGTGGTGTGTGTCTCACACTGAAGGGTTCGATCGTTCTCCCCAGTGATGCTTACATTCTGGATGGTTTTTGCATGCTCAACTGGTCCTCTGTTATCCTGAGTGCTAAATTTCTTTATTCAACTGACCAAGGATCAAATGTATTTGGGGAAAAAAAAAACAGTTTTATGTCGTGAACATATATAGGTGCGCGCGCTCTCTCTCTCTCTCCCCCTTTCTTTCTTTCCTATTATCTGTTTTATTTATTTATTTATTTTACACAAGGTCTCACTCTGTAGCCTACTTGGCCTGTGACTAGACTCTCGTCTCAGTCTGCCAGTTCCGATGCTTTTTCATCTTGTCATTCTCTAAACAACGCAGCGTAATAAGTGGCAGCTGTTTCTAAAGTGTTTGCCCGTGTTTACTAAGATAAATCCTCTAGAGCTGATTTTGAGACTGCAGGAAGGTATGTGGAGCTTGCGTACAAAGACTGGTTTCATTTTGGAGACCTGAACTCTGTAGCTTTGGCTTCCACAAGGAATACTGTAACCAGTTTGCTATGAGATGGACAACAAAGGCAATGACAATTCAACAAATGGAAAATGTCATTTATCCCCATGTCAGGTCTCAGGATCTTCAGCTGGAGTAAGCGGAGAATTACATCTAACTCACACTTGTGGCCTGACGGCAGGCAGTGTCTCTTCCACATGAAGTTCCAGCAGCCCCTGAGATCCCAGGAACCACCCACTTTTCATCCTAGTTCCTGGGCTCCATAGAATAGCCTGGGGGGGGGGTGTTCAGATCTTTCTATTTGACAATTTGTAACAATTAGTGAAAGAATCTGAAGTTTGCAGTACTTGAAAATGCTCCTAGTAACCTAGACGGGTCTACGTTCCCTACAGGGCCCAGTAAAGTGGAATGATTGATTTTATTTGTTAAGAAGATTAACTCATGCTGCAAATAAGCTCCGACATGGGGCAGAATTTTCTTTATCCTTTTAAAGTAAAACCACAGTGCCAAATATCCGCCAATTCTTTTGTTTCACACACCACGTTTGCGCAGGCAGCTGGAAGATGAATATGCTTCATTATTTGCCTGCAGTTGGTGTCTACAAATAGCCCCAGGATGGTGGGATGGTCAGACAGAACATAGATTTAACTGGCAATAAATTCAGAGGATAATCAAAGGATTGATTTGCTCAGAAAGTCTTTCTGGTGTAAGAAATGAAATAAAGATGAACAACAGTGGTCGTTTGGAGGGGAAGATGGCACCCTTCCCTTCAGGGAGGCTTATTAGAATGAATGACTGCAGGGCCAGTGGCTGGGCCATGAGGTGTGTAGGGAAGGAAGTCGGACAGAGACAATACAGTGTGTGGAGATCCAAACATGGTGGGCTCTTAAAGTGGGGAAGCTGTGGCTTCCCTTCGAAGCCTGGAGAGAGAATCTTCATTAGAAGCAGGAACGAGGGAGCAAGATAGGGAAACAGGAAAGGGGTGGAAGGGGGAGGTCAGAGGAGCCTCTTCAGAGCGAGCACCCTTCAAAACTATCTCCCAGGAGTCCTCATGAGGAGTCCTGGAACAATTTTGCTCCCAGAACAAAGACAAATCTGAATTTTTATAACATTTTAGGGCCATGAGAGGTTTCTTATCATATGACTTAGTTCAGCATAGTGTGTGTGACGGAGAAGCATGGAGGAGCCAGGTACCGCAAACTGAGAGCTGTTAAGCCCCAGCACAGACATCTCCTTAACCCCCTGCCCGAGAAATACCTGCAGGGACGTGTGTCCTGACTCAGGATGTGGGGTCTGGCCTGGCGGTTCAGGCTACTCTTCTAACAACAGGTAAATATTTTGACATAACGGCAGGGATAAGATCTTTTTCAGCCATGTCTTTTTTATTATCTTCATTTAAAACCATCTGCTTTTCAGGCTTTCTTCCCCCTCCCCCAACTCCTTTGGTATTATTTTTTTTTCTTTTATTGAAATTAAGATTTTAAAAATATATATAATGTTCTGATTACACTTGCTCTCCCCCCCCTCCGTATTCCCTCCCATCTAGATCTATACCCTTCCTCTCATTAGAAAACAAACAGGCATCTAGGGAATGTATAAAATAAAATAAATGCATCTGGGCGACTTTTCTCTGTCCGGTCCTGTTGGACCTGTTTCTCTCCTGCCCACCAGTCTCCACAGCCACCTATGAAATAATCATTTGGAGGCTTAATATTAATTATAATTGTCTGGCTGATGGTTCGGGCTTATTACTAGCTAGCTCTTAAATATAAATTAACCCATTTCTATTCATCTGTGTATCTCGTCATGGCTTGCAGCTTACCAGTAATGCTCAGGCATCTTACTCCTCTGGTAGCTGCTGGTATCTTTCTCAACCCTGCCTTTTTCTCCTTGTATTCAGTTTGGTTTTCCCAGCTAGCTATATTTAGCCCTGCCATAGGCCAAAGCAGCTTTATTCATCAACCAATAAAGGCAACACATATTCACAGTGTACAGAAGGACATCTGACATCAGAGAAATAAAATCAAGCAAGTTGGAATAAGGAAAAACAACCAAACAAGGAAAAGCACAAGAAATGCCTATAGAAACAGAAACATACATGTTCATACACATGGATATCCCATAATGCCCCCAAACAAAAGATACGATATATACATGAAGGACGTTTTAGGTTGCTCTTCAGTCTCGAGGTGACATCTTTTGTATATCCCCAGGAGAAGTAGTGAATAAAACAGAATTTTGATTATCCTAAAAAATTCAGGTTGAAAGGGGTCACTAGATATGAATGTGAGCAGAAAAATTATGTCAGAAAAGAATCACACGGATGTCTCTTACTAATTTATGTTTTTTTTTTCAGTTCAAAAAACTTACTTTGAGATAAATGAATTTTTGTTTAAGATTTTTTTATTTTATGTGCTTTGGAGATTGGCGTGTAAGTGTGTCTATGTGAGGGTATCAGATCCCCTAGAACCAAAGTTACAGACTGGTGTGAGCTGCCATGTGGGTGCTAGGAATCAAATCTGGGTCCTCTGGAAGATCACTCCATGCTCCTTGCCACTGCGCCATCTCTCCAGCCCCAAATCAAATGAATTTTAATGCACATATAAGCTCATACATTCATGTCATGAACCAGAGAATTCTTAAGAACGTGCTTCCCCCACTGCTTACGGTGCAGCTCCTGTGGATCGGGTGGTTTTACAGTTCCAGACGAATAAAGGTTTCTGTTAGCACCCACAGATGAAGCACTTCCAAGAATGCTAGCACAGAGCTGAAAACCAGGAAGTGTTCAGTCGCCCTGGTCTCCATTATTCATTTAAGCAAATGCATCACGCCTGAGAGGAAAGACTGCAGCACAATGCTCTGCAGGGAAGTCTCTCCAGGAAGACGGCTGTGCAATACACTGAAAACTAAAGCGCACGGTAAATGCAGATTTGCTCTATGGTGTGGGTGTACTTTGAATAGGGGCCAGATTGTACCTTTTGGCACAATAAAATAAAGAAAAGCCACCCAAATACAGCAGTTCTAAAAACAAAAAATGAAGAATCTAAAAGCACAAGAATCTGCTCAGTAAGACTTTTGACAAAGGACGAAAGGAAGATCTATCATTGCTGAAACAACTCAATGGCTCTGCTGTGAACACATTCAAGAAACCAGGACATTCCTAGGTCCACATACCATGAAGGGATTGCCTTTTGAATCCAAAGCACAGCCCAGACTGGAAGGGCAGTGGGGACAGACACAGAGACACTGAGTGGTAAGGATGGTGGCAACATTTCGAGGCAGCTCTGTTGAAGCAAGTGATAAGACAGACCACGGGAAGAGCACACTTCCCCAGACGTGTATAAATTATAACCCCCCTCGGTCCAAGCGTCCATGGGTGGATGTGTGTCCATAATGCTGCCAGTATTTGCTAATGCACCGCAGCATTCCTGCTATTTATAATCAACAAAATTACAAACGCTGTAATCATGCAAGTTGGGTGATAGCAATTATGACAGAATAAATAGCAGTCAGAATGCCTTTGCCGCAGTTATTGATGTTGATGGCAAACAGCCAAAGAAGGTTTCCTTTTTTTTTTTTTTTTTAAAGTCTTTCTTTTTAGAACGGAAGCTACCCAAGAGGCTGGAATCTGCAAGTGTTTGCCAGGAGAAAGGTTTTATGCGCTATTTAAAAAGAGAGTTTCCGCGAGGAGATGTCAGGGAAGTGCGTTGCCTCTTATGTGGCTGGAATTTATGAACAGTTAACTCATTTAAAAAAAATAATCACATACGTGTTTATATAAACCATACACACAAACATATGCTCACCAGTCCTCATTTGTGGGGAGGCTGTGGCTAATGCAAACTCAGCCTGTTCCCACTGGAGAGGGATCACACTGAGCTCATCAAAGGGCATGCATAAGTGCGTGCTCACGTGTGTGTGTGTGTGTGTGTGTGTGTGTGTGTGTGTGTGCCTGCCCATGTCGTCCCTTTTGTGCTACACTGGGCAGTTCTTTACACGTTTCTTACCACTAATGTTGGATAAAGAATTAAAATCCAGAGATTTCTCTATAATTAAGAGTTCAATGCCATGTTGATGTACAGATTGAGCTGTTGGTGAAACGGATGTTTTATCTTTGAGGCTGGTTTTATTTCCTTGTGTCTTCAATTATGAGTGAATGCTTTCTTATTGCTTACTTTCCCCATAAGTAGTCTTTTCAGCATTAAAATCATTACTTTCTTAATAACTACTAGGCAATAAAGAGAGATGTCTCTTGGGAGGCAGAGGGTGTGCATTCCATGAATGCATCCTGATTTCCGAACAGCAAACAGCGGAGATTGCTGAGACCTAGGAAGAGGGTGGCTCAACACTGAGGAAGTTAGGATCCAAGTTTTATTTCTGGATGGAGTTCATGATAACTCGGGGATTCAACAGTCAAAGCAAATCGAATTAAATCGATTCCCCACAGTTAGAAGCTTTGCTAAGCAGAACATTTGGTTGGCCTGGTTTGTAAACGCCCACACCCTTTGACCCTGTAATGCAGTTTCCTGGGAATTTATCTGGAGGAAGCAGTTGAGCGCATGGCAGAGGAGCACATTTGGGGCCATCTTCTGTGTCCTTGTGTCTCACTGTCTGGTTGGGTTCTTTTGCGTGGTGACCCCAGGAAGATTTAACATGGTGCTCTGCTGCCGGGGTTCCCTTCACCAATCCTTCTGGGCCTTGTTTTAGGGGCAGAAGGATTGATAAGCTCTGCTTTCTAGTGACTGTTGCTGCCTGGAGGAAGAGGCCGACTCTCCCTCATTCCTTTTCTCTCAGGATCTTTAGTATTGGGGAATTTCTTCTGCCCCTTGAGGTAGGTTGGCATCATGAGGGAAGTCTGGTCTTTTATAACACACCCATTGCAGCTGTAGTCGAAACTAGGGGCCTGGGGACCAGAAACCTCAGCTGTAGCCGAAGTCAGTAGCACCCCCAAAGATGTACGAATTCTTTAAATGACTTTACTCTGTGAACACAAAGGGATGTTTGACATCCATCAACAATTGTTTCTGTATTTATGGACAGAAAAGGCCTGTGCGGAACAAAACAAAATAAAACAAAAACAAAGCCACCAGTTCAGAAGGCAGCATCTATGCCTAGCAATACATTTTCGTTTAAAGGATTACAACTAAACAGATGTTTGCCAGGTTATGGAACACTCACACAACCGAGAGTTGTTCCTGCAAATGGCACCACAAGGCACCTAATTGAGTCTTAGAGAGATGGACCTTTTCCCATCCCACGCAGAACACAGTAGCCCAGCACAAGGGAAAACGGTGGACAAAGCAAGTCAGAGCCAGCAGCAGCTTTGCAAAAGCCTGCTGTTTCCATGTGCTTCGGCTACCTGCTGTGTTCGCTGTGCAGCAGCCACGCAAATTCTGCGTTGTTTGTGTGCTCAGCCGCTTCCCCTTTAATGCGTTCTAATTATGACTGGAGAGCAGTGATAAGGAGCGAGGCTAGCAGCCTATTTGCAGGTGTGGAAGGGGAAAGACGGCATTCATAGTTCAAAGTTGTGCTCGTCGTGAAAGGTTGCATAGCTTTAAAGATCTTGTCCCCTTTTTTCTCCCTCCCTGAAAGGCAGTGTCCCGAACGGCAGTACAAAGCCAGCAGAGACAAACCTACAGCATTTCACTGTACATGAGCACATGAAATGTGATTTGCTCGAGACCTTTGGAAAACCAAGTGACGGTACAAATTGGCAGAGGCCCGTATTCTCTGGGAGAAGTGTCTCTCTGTAGAGGATGGGTTTTCCAATTACGTTCCTTTGCTGGGTGTCCCTCCAATATTGTGCTTCAAACATTTGTAGAAATGTACCGATCGAGTGAGAAAGGGGTGAAGACAGAACACCGTCCTTAGTCCATAGGCTGCTGCTAATCTGTTTCACAGCACTTGACAGATAATAAAGGAAAACGCCATCCCAAAGCATGCCATTTTACTATTTTTCCAAGATTGAAAAAGGAATGAACATTTGTGTGAGCCTACATTAGTGTATGTGCACCACATGCACGCAGCAACCATAGAGGTCAGAAGAGGACCCTGTATTCCCTGGGTTGAAGATGGTCGCTACCATGTGGTGCTGGGAACTGAACCCAGGTTTCACAAGAGCAGCAGTGTCCTTAATTCTTCCAGCCCCAGTTGTTATCATGTGAGACAGAGTCTCTGACAGAGTTATAGCCGAATTTTCTATCCTGTTCCCACCAGTCTCTGCATCTAATCCAGCAACTCAGTGGGACAGGGCCCAGGTGACTTGCAGAGAGATGGGAGTCTGGGCTTGGATCTCCTTTTCTTTCATTACGGGAGAAACCAGCTTTCTGACTGTATGTTAGTGCAAGGACAGGAAACCTGGAACATGGCTAACGTGACTTTAAGCAGCCGTTCCCACTCTCTGGATTGCCAGGTCAGGTAAATAAGTCCGAATGGCAATTCTTTAGATGTCAAGGAGTGTTCTTCCGCATGAGACAATGCCAGGGGCATCTGATGGCCAATACCAGTGCAAACCAGTAGATAGTGTGTCTTTATATAAAAATCACTTTTCATGGGTTTCTTTATTAATCATAGTAGTTTACTTTAAAAATACTTATTTTACTAATTATTTTAAATGATGCTATTTTTACATGTCACATATGTTTTATATGATAGATATATAGATTTAGACAGCTAGATAGATAAAAAAAAAAAGGCACACACACACACACACACACACTGGTTTTTTGAGACAGAGTTCCTGGTTTTTTTGAGACAGAGTTTTTCTGTAGCCTTGGCTGTCCTGGAACTCACTCTGTAGACCAGGCTGGCCTTGAACTCACAGATCCACCTGCCTCTGCCTCCCAAGTGCTGGGTTTAAAGGTGTGCGCCACCCCTGCCTGGTTACATATTAAATTTTTAAAATGCACATGTGTCTTCACTAACGAGGACAACCATAAATCCTGTGAAATTGAGTTAATAAATATTTAGATGTTTCAGAGCATATAAAAATAAAGTTGATGGATACCAAGAAGAACAGGGACACTATTTAAATTTTGTGCGTTTTAATGGGAGTGATGGCTCACTCCTCATCCTCCCTTTATTGAGTGCAGTGATTCTCTTTTCCAGGCTTGAGTTTTCCGCACCCTGTGGTCTCACCAATTATCCCAAGGGAGGCTGCACAACTGCCGCCGCCTCATGCCCAGCTCATTGCGTGCATTGATTTATTAGGTTCACCTGAACGTACATCAAAGACAGTAATTGAAAATGCAGCCTGACAGGCTAGCAGGAGCGCAGGGGGCTGGGAGGCCGTCTGTAGCGGGGACTAGCTGATGCTTTAGCTTCTGCAGGTGTGGCTACTCTACTGCCGCCACCCAGGATGCTAACCCAAAGTCTACGGAAGACTGGAGGGCAGAAGATAATTGCATCCTACCAGCCCTTCACCTGCCTCAGAGCCGGGCTTGGAGGAGAGCCACGTGGCAATTTTGCATACAATAAGGCTCAGGCCAACCGTGTTAGTGTTATGAAGACCATGTATTATTTATTCTTTTACTTTTTCCATTGCTTGAAATCTCCCGTTTTGTTTGTTGTTTCTTTTTCTTCCCTAGGTGGGCTGTTTCAAGCTCAACTAATCCAGATCTATTTCCACACAGTCATTCGTTTTGTTGAGAGAAGCAGCAGGATTTTAAAACATGAACTTTTGTAAAATATTAACGGAGCCTCCCACCCCCGTCAGTGTTTCCCTCTGCTGTCTCGGTCCCTTTGGGGGTCCAGGCAATCCTGTGCTCGCTGTTGCCAGGGAGGAAGCAGCAGTGGAGTCAAGCGAGGCACAGCGACCAAACTTGACCTAGCACCTCAGAGGGAAGGGTGAGGGCTTAGAGGGAAATTAAAACTTGAAGCAAACTCTAACCAATGGGGAATGGTAAGGAAATCAAGGCTCCTCTGGTGATTGGAAGAGAGCACAAAAAAACAATGTTTCCTTCCTGTTAGTAATTAGACAGCCTCAGGTATCCGAGGAGAGCAGCAGATAGAGCCCAGGGTTAAGAAGATACCAGAGAAAGATGTCAGAGTGACTACAGGAAGCTGGGCCTCGGATAGCCTCACCAAAACTTCCCATCTTTCGAACAGGTTCAGACATCACAGGGTGTGCCGTGGGGTCCAAGGTGGCCAGTTAGAATGGTGTGTCCCTGGAAATCTCTGAAGGTCACCAGCGGAGGATGTGTGGATGCCCAGCAGGCATCCGTGCAAAGTGATAGATGATGCCTCTGGCAGCCAGGCACCCCTGGCTCCCGCCACACCCACACTCGGGTCCTCAGAATGCCCAGAACTCTGTAAGAAAGAACAAGGGTGACCAAGATTCAGTTTTGACACTTGAAGTATGTTAGTGTTAGAAGACGAGCTAGCTAGCTTTTTCTACATCTGAATGTGCCTAGGATTTATTATTATTCACACCTCACCGTGTACAGGGGAACAAGATGAAATGTGCAGCTGAAGATTTTACTATGTCAGCACGTTTCCAAGAATAAAAAAATAAAATGCATCTTCTTCTAAACTGTGTAAGGTGGTCAGGAAGAGTATTATCCCATCACATAGACTAGGCAGCCGGAAAGGGCTGCAACCAAAGGGCTTGTTCAACATCCCACAGCTGGAGTATCCAGCCCCACTCACCAGCACTTCTCAGGCCTTTCCATCCTACCACCACCATCTTCCACTCTATTTATTTATTTATTTATTTATTTATTTATTTATTTATTTATTATGTATACAATAGTCTGTCTGTGTGTATGTCTGCAGCCAGAAGAGGGC
>NW_026068023.1:1210505-1275622 GCF_014885135.2 Alexandromys fortis | reverse complement strand
AAAAAACCAAAAAAAAAAAAAAAAAAAAAGAATAAAATACTCTTGAAAAATCATCATAGTCTCATTTATTAAAGGAAAATTAGCCCTTGAGCCCAAGCAATCTATTTCCCTTGCCATTTAATTCTCTCCTTACTAGAAATGCTTTAAACTTTTATTCTACAGAAAAAGATAGCCATAACAAATTTCTCATATTGAAGATGCCAAGTTCCTATTTGTTATTTGATGATGTCAGTGACTACAAATATGAATTTCTGACTAAGGATGTAAACTCTCCAAAGAGCTGAATTCCAATATCTGTAGATATAAATGATAACTAGAAGATTGTCTTGCGTGAGTTGCTTTGAGATAGTTGTGACTGCCATTGTTCAAAAAAAGCCTGCCTCTGTGCACATCTGAAAGAGAGATCGCTATTGCTGATAGTTGTGCTTATATTTGTCACTGTCATCAAACTCTAGAGCGGATATTGCCAAGAGGTCTCATTTTCATGAGAGAGATTTGTGGCTAACAATGGGAAGTAAGGGCAAGACATTAATACTTGTGTAGTATCTACTATGTTTAAGGATCATGCTAGGAAAATGGTATTCTTATGCTTCTGTAGAAAACAGGCTGGCCTGTAGTGGCTTGTACACACTATGGCTAAATCACATGTCATTCTCTGTACATCCATTCAACAGAGAGTGGACAAAGGTGCACCATGTTCCTAGAGAAGTACAAAGATTGTTCTAAGTGCTGGGGTAACAGCAGAGAACAAAAAGAACCATGTTCACCCAGTGCCCACTTTCCAGAAGAGAAAGAACAAACAATAACAAGAAAACAAATAATTGTCCAAATTGACTATTCTCTATACTACACCAAGCATTTAATTGTCTATTTATATCATCTAATTATCAGAAGAATTTGTGGATACTTGGTGTGAGAAGTCCTTCTGTATATGAGTTGCTTTTATTGGTTATTGAATAAAGAAGCTAGCTTGGACTGTAATAGGGCAGAGTAGAACTAGGTGGTGAAAATTAAGGTGAGTGCTGGAAGAAATAAGGCAGATTCATGAGATGCCATGTAGCCACTAGAGGGGAAAGGCACAAGTTGTCAGTTGGAACCTTGCTGGTAGGCCATGAGCCTCATGGTAAAATATAAAATAATGGAAATGGGTTAATTCTAGATATAAGACTAGCTAGCAATATGCTTAAGCTATTGGCCAAACAATATTGCAAATAATATAGTTTCTGTGTGGTTATTTCAGGAGTCTGGGCAGCCAGGAAATGAACAAGCAGCCTCCAACAACAGATACTACTTCATTTAAAGTTATAAATGAGAAAAAGAAGGACAAAGAGTAAATAATAACTTAATGCCTCAAGATTCATAAGTGAATTCAGAGAAATACCAATAAGTTTGTTTATGCTGTTAGCCACTGTAAACCCACAATATATTGCAAATTTGCCTCCCCAGAAATTCACTGGTTGAATTTTATCCCCAATGTGATGGTTATATGAGATAGTGGCTTTAAGTCACAGGGTAAAGTTCTTATAAATACATGTAGCATCGCTGATGATCAATAAACATTGTAAAATTGTCTAGATTTACAAAAATCTAAGAAATATACCTCTGTGTATGTTTGTGAGGTAGTTTCCAGAGAGTTCTAATTGAGTGAAGACTCAGTCTAAATGTGGGTGGTCCTAATTCATGGGCTGGTGCATAGGACTGCATTAAAAGGAGAATATGGGGCTTGAGAGATGGCTCAATGATTGTGAGCACCTACTATTCCTCCAGAGGATCCAGGTTCATTTCACAGCAAGTTCTGTCCCGAGGTATCTAATTTCCTCTTCTGGTCTCTGTGGCCACCAGGCATGCATGTGGTACGTAGACATACATGCAGACAAAACAGTCCTGTACATAAAAATCAATACATAAAAATTTTAAAAGGTGAGTGTGAGATGTAGATCGATACTCATCCCTTGGTTTCCTGAATTTGGATGTAATGTATGCAGCTATCTCTTGCTTAGGTAACCACAGTTAGAGCCATTCTTACTACTGTGCCTTCCCAGCCAGGATGCCTTTCCAGCTATAATGGTCTGTATTCTCGAGCATGAATTGAAATAAAGCCTTCCTTCTTTAAATTGATTCTGTCATATCTTAACTGTAGCTCTCTGCACATGCTGGAATACTGACTGCATTGATCTTGTACAGGTGTTGTTCAGGCAGTCATAGCTGCTGTGAATTCATCTGTACAGCGGTCTGTCCTGTCCAGAAGACACCATTTTGCAGCAGTCATCCTCAGCCTCTGGACCTTTAAATTTCTCACCCCCCCCCCAACACAGTGTACCTTGAGTCTTAGGAAGACAGGCAGTGATGTAAGTGTCCTAACTATAGCTTATGTTCCACAGACACTCAGTCTCTGCACTGTGACCATTCTCTATGTTAACTGATGCCCACCACAAAAAAGAAACTTCTCTGATGAGAGCTGAACTGTGGTTTGAATGAGAATGGCCCTTTATTGGCTCATAGATTTGAATGCTTGGTCATCAGAGAGAGGCATTACTTGAGGATTAGGTGATGGAGGTGGGTCTTGTATCTTATCTGTTGCTTTCATTGGTTAACTAATAAAGAAAACTGCTTGGTCTGATAGGACAGAAAATTAGGTAGGCAGAGTAAACAGAACAGAATGCTGGGAGAAAGAAGCTGAGCCAGGCAGTCGCCATGATTCTCCCATCCGACACAGACACAGGTTAAGAATCTCCCTGGTAAGGCACCAGCTCGTGGTGCAACACAGATTATTAGAAATGGGTTAGATCAATATGTAAGTGCTAGCCAATAAGAGGCTGGAACTAATGGACCAGGCAGTGTTTAAAAGAATACAGTTTCCGTGTAATTATTTCGGGGCATAAGCTAGCCATGAGGGCAGTCAGGTGCCAGGGATGCAGCCCTGCCGCTCTTATTACAACAATTAGGAGTGCCCTTGTTGGAATAGGTGTGGCCTTGTTGGAGGAAATATGCCACTGAGAACATTCTTCGGACTTTGAGGCTTCAAAAGCCTAAGCCAGGTCCAGTGACTCTTGTTCTTTCTACTGTCTGCCAATCAAGATGTACAGCTCTCAGGTACTTCTCCAGCACCATGTCTCTGCCTGTTTGCCATCACACTCCCTGTAATGGTGATAACAAACTAAACTTCTAAAATTGTAAGCAAGTCCCAATTAAATGCTTTCCTTTATAAGAGTTGCTATGGTCACTGTGTTTTTTAACAGCAACAGAACACACACTAATCTATGGGTATAGATATTAACTCTTTAGAAGACAGTTTGATACTGTGTCCATTCAGCAAAGTGGTAGTAGATTCTCCTTTAGGGCTGACGAGCTCCTCAACCACAAGTTCATGATCAGATTTACAGTACAAAGTGAATTTCCTCCTCTGGAGTAGGCCTTAAGTCCAATTTTTAAAAGTAGTTGGCTACTTCCATAACATTCATGCCACTATTGCTTCCATGGGCACACATAGTCAGGCTAGTATTTTTTTTTTTTTTTTTTTTGCCATCACTCAAGGTTGCCCATGGGTACTCAATTGTAAGACCCTATTGCTAAAGCTATCACACACTCTGGTAACTGGACACAGAGAACTGGGCTGGCACTGACCTGGAAGCTTTCTTCCTGCCCATGAGATTTTATGGTATAGTAAGGTGTTATGTAGGTTTCTGGGGAAGAAAAGTCATCAATTGTCTTAACCCAGCTTTGCATCCATTTGTGTTTTAAATAGTTTCATTTGGACCCCTGTTCTCTAGGTGTTTGCTAAGAACTGGAGGAATGCCCTTTTCTCTCTAATCCCCAGTCCCCAGGAGCAAACTGAGGCAGAACTACAGTATTCCAAACATCCCACCATCAGTAACACATACCTCGCTCAACAGGAAAGAACCAATTTTGATCTTATTTAATGAAGAACAACAGGAACTAAATTGCAATCTGGGAAGAAGATCTTGGTCATAAAAGATTCTGGACCTCACATCTTTTTCTTCCCTTGCCTTTATCATATCTAATACCAGTGATGAAATCAACAGGTAAAAGTTCAATTGTTCAGTCCTCTCGGTGCTCCTTAGTCCACCACCTACTCTAGAGTTTTAACATCACTTGGCCTGGAGACTAGCTGGGTAGGAAAACAGGCCAGGCTCTAGGATGATTTTTCTGACTTCCACTTACTTAGGAAAGCAGTTAAGAAGGATAAGGAAAGCTGAGGAGTAAGGGCAGCACACTGGCTTCCTTTTTCCTTTTGAAATAAGTGGGGATTGAGACCACCAGGACACATTTCAGTTTTGTGCATAAAAGAACTCTGGGAGGATATAAAGAAACTGCCAATGAGTGGCGTGAGGGCTGGGAGAGTAAGAGCTGATAGGGTAGGAATATCCATCTTCATTGTACCGCACATTTCAAATTAATTGAATGCATTGATTAATGTTAATTAATTACTCATTCAAAAGCCATTTCATCTCTAGACGGGGTAAATATGTAACTCCCGGTTAAATTACTGTGAGAACTGAGGTAAAGGGTGAGAAATAGCATGAGAATCAAAAACACGTGCTGTACCCTAGTGGGCTCCCTACGGGCAGGGGACGGGAGTGCTAATGGCAACCACAGAACAGAAGGCTGGAGAAAGTACCGGGAAGAGGCTACTGGCTTCTAGGCCAGGAATCTGCTATGAAAAGTTAAAACAAAGGAAAAAAGGATAGTGGTCTAGAATGACCAGTCATCAGGCACTTGTCTGTTTAATTCTTGAGATCGGTTCTTTCTTGTGTAGACCAGGCTGGCCTCAAACTGCCGATGCTGTTGGTTCAGCCTCATCAGTTGGGACTGCTGGTGTTCAGCACCACACCCGGGTCCTCATTTCACTTTCTCCATCTGCAGGTTTGTGAGCCAAGGGGCTATCTTACTGCTGCCAAATGAGAAAAAAAAATCTGGACTTTTTTGCATAATAAAGGCAACAAATCTAGTGCTTAGCTGTCTATAAGTACATGGAATGACTTCCTTCAAAGCCTAGACATTCTGGTTTGGGTGAAGATGGGTTTGGAATATATGTGGTTGAATTAAAAATGCCAAAGTCAGAGAAGTGGAGTCTCAGTGATTTAAGACAAGGTATGAAATTATTTGAATTCTTGGCTGAAGATAATATGCACCATGATTCATGGGTTTGAGTTTGTTATTTGCTTCTAGTTACAATTTAGCAAATATTTCTGGAAGGTTCTATGTCTGATTTTAGATGCTGAACGGGTTTCTAAAAAATAGTATGTAATTCAGTTTCTATCCTCGGTGAGATTATTTTCCCCTTTGACCAAAATGTAAAAGGCCGCAGGTGAGTCTTCACTTGTGTGTACTAAACCCCACAGCAGGAGACATCCATGTTGGAATAGATTGTCACAGAGAAGAGAACCTTAGATGAACTTGGAAGGATTAGTCTCCCGGGATGTGAGGAGACACAAAAATGAATTATTTCCGGTAATAACTATAATCTCGATTTCTTCACAGCCAGGAAGATTCAAATGTTAATTGTACATTGCACTGGAAAAATTAAGCAGTGACTATAACACCATGAAAATGCGAGCACAACCAAATCCCTGTGCTTAGCCGTTTGTCTCGTGGCAAGTCTCCTTCTTATGAGGAATTGTTATGAGAAAACTGGGGGCAGAAAGTGTCTTCCGTAACAGCAACATAAACTCTCTGAGATGTGGAGATGAAATCTACTCCTATGCTCAGCCCTGAGATGGCAACAAGCCTTGTTGCTGCAAGGCCACTCCCTGAGTGGTGGCCGGAGCTCAAAGATCTTGGAAAGAACTAAAAAAACAAAACAAAACAAAAACAACAACAACAAAAAAGCAGTGAGGATGGGTTCATTAGAATGTTCAGCATGAGCGAGATTATAAATTGGATACAGGTTCTTAAATAATCATCACCTCTGGGACTGGGGCAATAGCTCGGTTGGTAAAGTATCTGCCAGACATGCATGAGAACAGGAATCTAAACTTCCACACCTGTGTAAAAGCCAGTGTGGTTGTGTGTTTGTAATCCCAGCATCTGTTAGATGCAGACAGATGGATTTCTGGGGCTCACTCTTCAGTCAGCATCACTGGTGAGCCCCAGGTCCCAGTGAGAGACCTTTTCTCATAAAACAAGGTGGCAGGTTCCTACTAGCTAACATCTACGTTCAACCCTGTCCTTCATCCACAGGTGCACAGGTATATGCCGCCATATGCAGAATAATCATCGTTTCCGAGAGTAATGTCTTCTGACTCGAAAGTACATATGTTAAAATATATCTATAGAAGCACACACACATATGAATACATGTATATTTATATACAGGTGTATGAATCTGTCCTCATGAATGTACATCCACATTGCTTGATGAATTCAAAAGCAATAATCCACTAATTAACCTAACACCAATATTCCATAGCCACAGGTGAGAGCACCACGGAAGCTTGTTCCTGCCCCAGTATCCTCCCTTCCTGGGTACCTACCTTGCTGATGCTGTAGGTTCTGACAAGGATGGGACCGGCAGAAAAAGAACTGAGAAATGCCAGAGTCGATGCTTGGACTTCTGTGACAAGCATTCCTGTCTCTATGCCAGGAGGGATTCCTACAACCTGGAAGCCCTGGGCAGTTCTACCCAGTGAGGTCACTGTCACTGGCCACCATCACAATGCTAATAAAACTAACGGATTGAGTAATTAGATGCAGACATTAGATGTCGTTGTGGCAGTCTTGAAGGAGGGGAACGTGGTGCCCGCTTAAGAGGCTTATGGCCCCAAGGAATACCAACAGACCTCATTTTCTGTTTTCCTCGCTTGAGAGAACATATCTTACACGGTTCTGTCAGATCAGAAAGGCTGCCTCACCGGGAATAAGCTCCCTTCCCTGTGTGTGCAGAAAGAGAGTGGGCAGGAGTCCCCTTTTTCTGGGGCTCAGTCGGGTCCATAGGAGATACAGCTTTACAAAGATTGTGGTCCCCTCCTTCCCAGCCTTAAATCTAAAAGACACAGCCCACAATAGCACTTCAGAATGCAATCTTCACAGGCAGAAAATTAATAGCTGTAGACCTTCTTTAAAGGATGTTTTATTTTACTTACCTAAATTACTATTATTTTCATTGCAAAATCACGGCCCTTCAGCTCTGCTGTCTTGATGTTGTCATACTTCATGTGCATGAAGGGAGAGGCACCAGGCATCGGAAGAACTATATTGGACAGATGGATAGAAAAGGAAATATCCATATTTCTCTGGGAGGGTTCTCTGGGTTCATTTCAGGAAGGGTTGAGCTACACAGGGTTTTTATGAGAGTAGTCGGGGGGAAAAGCCACTGATGGCGAATGAAAGAACTAGAACACGGCTGAGAATAAGCACTGTGGGTAGCTACAAGGACTCTTTTTCCTAAGCCCCTACAAGGATTCTTTGTGCTGAGTGATGGTTTATAGGTGCTCACTTAAGAGCTCTGCTCGGTTATTTTCTTTCTCTCTCCTTGGCACTCAGTTTTCTAAAGTGAAGGAGCGACACTCTATGCTGTGTTTGGGGATCAGGACTGAATTTGTTTAATACAGGAAGGGATTCTTTTGAGAGTATAGCCAGTCACCCACATCCTCAAGTCTGATGGCTTTAGGGTTAGGCACAGTGAGGTCTTTCCAGAAGACAAAGGCACCCAGACCAAAGAACCTTCAAAATCAGCTTTTGCACACTGCCCTTTGGTACAGGACGCTGGGACTTGACTTGCACCATGATTGGAGCTGTCCTATTGGATGTTAAGATGTTTTCCCTTTGATTCTTGGCTTGATTTTTCTGGTTCACCTTGCCTGTAAGTCCCTTGATTGGGTGAGGTCAGCCTTTATTGTCTGCTTTTGTGTCCCAGCCCTGTACTTGGTTCCTCCTCAATTTTGTGCCATGAAAACCTTCAATTTTGTGACCTTAAAGTCTTCCATTTTGCAACCCAAGAAAAAATGCAGTGTCCCTGGGGTGGAAAGGCTGCTGTGTCCTCAGAAGGATAGCCCAGCCGCTAGCCACAGGTGGGGGCCAGGCAGGACTTCCCCCTTGAACTTGGTAGTGTCCCTTTGAGGAAACCAGATGCTTCAGTGAACATTGGCCTTCAGTACAGAGAGAAAGCGGAAAACAGAATAAATAAAATGTACTCTGAGGAAAATAATCAGATAAATACGGAGAAACATCTGAGTTCTCTGTGACACAAACTGCCTGATTATCATAAAGGAGGAATGTGACCAGAAACATTACATGGGACTAACATCTGGCTGTACGCACATTATAGGACTAATGAGATTTAAAGGTTCTTTTGATCAAAAACATCTCCCCTAGTGGCCTGCCAAAGCATCTGAAAATTTACATTTTCATGTCCAGAAGGGCTCTGCTCAAACACAACTATCTTTTCTGGGAGGCTGCACATACAAATTGATCAGCATCTGTCCATCAGATACAGTAAGTGACTGTCCTAGCAGAACAGGCTCCGGAAATATAAAACACCAAGAAAGACTGTTTAGACACAGTGAGCATAGAGAAAGACTTAGAGCTGCGGATCTCAGCCTATAGTTTGTGATCCCCACAGAGGTCCCATCCTGGCTGTCAGATATTTACATTACGATTCATAACAGTAGCAGAATTGCAGTTATGAAGCAGCAACGAAGTATTTTTATGGTTGGGGTCATCACAACACGAGGAGCTGTATTAAAGGGTCTCAGCGTTAGGAAGGTTGAGAACCACTTATTTATAGCGTTGTTTCCAAGACGATGGGCACTGGCTAGGCAGCTACTTCAACTTTAAGGAAGGAAACAGCTTATTGCCTCAGGCATGCTAACCACTCTTCAAGGGCTTGGCAGCTGCGCTTGGCCAGTGTGTACCATATCACACAGTGCAGACGCACACACCTCTCATTATTGGAAGCTTTGCCGCACAGCCATGGTCTACATGGACTATTGATGTTTTTATATTGTGCTTAGGATTTGGAAGATAGCCAAGCAACTGCTGAAAGAGAAGGAGGTAATAGGGAGAAGGTCCAATAGAGAAATCAGATCTTATCAAGTGAGGGAGGCAGGGAGACTAAGGACCAACATTGTCGGTTTCACCGTTTATTGACAGTCATTTCCTGACATTCTATTATGAATATTTCCCAGAAAGTCATACTGGAGTCAGAATCTGCTTTTGTCAAATATCAGTTGGGTACCTATGGACAAATAACTTAATATTTTCCATCTATAAAATAGAGGTTGTGATTCCTACCCCATACTATTGTGGTGAAGGAAAATAATAATTCAGCTGGACTTGATGTATGGTGGATTTCAATAAAAAATACCCCCGTAGGTATTTGCACACCTGGTCCCCAGTTGGCCACACTGTTCGGGGAGGTGACGGAACTTTTGCTTTTACAATCTCGCTCCACTATCCACTCGCTCTGTTTTCTATGTGAGTATAAAAATGTGATTGGCCAGCATTCAGTTTTGACCGCATGCTGCTGTATTTTCCTGCCATTATGAACACTCTCTCTAGAACCATAAATTCAAATATCCTTTTTCTTTCTATAGGAAGTCTTGCTTTTAGCTATGGCATTAAATCACAATGACAGGAAAGTAGCTAACACAGTAGATAGGTGGGTTGCTGGAGCTACGGTCTCATGAAACTCATTCCCAGGCTTTGGACCACTGATGGGGATCCCTGCACCTCTAAATCTGTCCTGTTTTCAACACACAGACAACCCTGCTCATCCAGCTGTTGGATTTAATTGAACTGGCATACGCTAACCTTTCTTTTTACACTCTCATTTTCATTATGAATGGAGACCCAGTGCAAACTCTGATGCTATTAGCATCCAAGGAGTAATTAACATGAAATAGGATCAGAAGACAACAATCCCTTAGAAGCTAATCCTTTTAAGTTAATAGAATTGAAATATTACAATTCATGAAATAGCACTTAAATAATACTGCTTGGACAGTAACAGCTTGTTATTTATATTTGTTGAATTTTTAAAATTATACCCTTCACAGAATTGCTTGAGGGAACGAGTACAAAGAATTAATACATTAATTATCATAAATGAATCATTAAACAGCAACAGTCATAAACATCATAAGCTAATGTCTTAAAAAAAAAGCAAACCAAACAAACCAACAGCCTAAGTACTTCTCTACACAGAAAAATGGGTGTAGGGAGTGGCTGATTGGAGGAACATTGGGTGTAAAAATGGGGCCACATACATTTCTCTGGTCCCTTTCCTCCCTTACATATTGAAACCAGTGGGGAGAGGTGACCCCCAGGCTTGTAGCTTTTGATGAAAAAGTTTATAATTTTTCTTTGCCTGCATGAATCTACTCTTAGACCTCAACAATAAACTTGCAGATTTTACTTTCCATTTTTCCAGATGAGATGATTCTGATTTTCCAATGAGAAGTTATAAACTTTGGCTCTGGTGAGTCCAGAGCCAATCAAGGCGTTGGAGAGCAAAAAAGAAGAGCAGGAACCATAAGCATATGGTGACCTTGACCTACTCTGCTCCTTCCCTGCCTCAACACCTGCCTCCCAACCTTGCTAAGCAAGCCCAGGCAATGTTCTCCTGCTTAATTGGTTTGCTTTAATTGGGTTGGAAGAAAAGGATTCAAGAACTTAAGAATAATTATGTTACTAATTACTAAATTAGAAAGTTTCAAATATCCAGGCCTATAATTATCCATCCTCACTGCCAGTTTATATTTTTATATAGTTAGATTGGGCTAGTGTAGAAGGAGGGCCCTGTTGAAATAAGGAGCGGCGGGGCTGAGTCCCCAACACCCCTGCCGCTTGGCTAGCTCATGCCCGAAATAACAACACACAAACTATATTCATTTAAGAACTGCTTGGTCCATGAACTCTAGCCCTTACAGGCTAATTCTCGCACCTGGACTAGCCCATTTCTAATGATGTGTGTAAGCACCCCAAGGTGCGCTTACCGGGAAGATTCTAGCCTATGTCCATCCTGGGTTTGAGGAACTTCATTGCGTGCATCTGCCAGGGACAGCAGAGCATGGCGTCTCTGCTCCAGAGTGCAGAGTTGTCTGGTCTGTCCAGGAGCAGAGCAGAGTCTGACCTCACTTCCTCTTCCGCCCAGCATCCTATTCTGTTTATTCCGCCCACCTATGTTCTAAGCTATGAGGCCAAGCAGTTGGTTTATTATTACTTAACCAATGAAATCAACAGATTGATATATGACACTCCCACATCAGGGCCCACTTGTTCCTTCCAGCCGCCCGGCTACCTTAGCCCCAAAATAACCACACAGACAGAAACTGTAATAATTAAATTACTGCTTGGCCCATTAGCTCTAACTTCTTATTGGCTAACTCTTACATCTTAATTCAACCCATTTCTAATAATCTGTGTATCGACATGTGGCAGTGGCTTACCAGGTAAAATTCCCAGCATCTGTCTCTAGCGGCTCCCTGGCATTCCTCTCACTCTGGCCTTCTTTCTCCCAGCATTCAGTTCTGTCTTCCCTGCCTACCTAAGTTCTGCCCTATCAACAGGTCAAGGCAGTTTGTTTATTCATTAACGAAGACAGAAGGACCTCCCACATCAGGCCACTATACAAGGGACTCTAATAGCTAAAAAAATCTATCCAGAGGATCTTAGTTTATGGTCAAAGCTGTGACCTGCTGCACAGTGCAACTGCCCTGTTCTCTACCTAAGTAGAGATGACTAGGGCCGTGTCCACTAGAGAATGGAGTTTCCTCCTGAGATCTCGGTTCGCACTCTTTAATCTTTTCCCCCTGTGTTTCTATATGCATCACCATCCCAGTCTTGGCCCCAAGTAGTCACTGCCTTGAATCTCAAAGCATTTCCTGTCATCTAAGTCTACTGACATCTACTTGTTATCATGATGCTGTTGCTTTGAATCAGACGGTCTATTTGAGAAATCTCTGTCAACATATAAATATTAAGATTGCCAAAAATGTGTTAGAGTATGTTTGGCCTTATGTGTGTGATGTTTTGCAGTGACTCTAAACCTATTGCCATGAACACTGTCGTTCACAAGGAATAATTTGAACTCCGACAGGATTTTATTAATGGGCCACAAAATGTGTAGCCACGTAGCTGTGGCTGCTACCCACTCTTTGCCCTGCTGTTTGCTGTTACTATAGGGCAAAGATCAGCTCCCAAGGTCAACATTCTGAGCCTTCCCTGAGCTCTTTTATGGTTTATATGGATGACTGTTGAAACAGGAGCGGTGGCAGGGCTGCGTCCCCAGCACCCGGCCGCCCGCATGGCTAGCTTATGCCCAGAAATAATTACACGGAAACTGTATTCTTTCAAACACTGCCTGGCCCGGATAGTTCCAGTTCCTTATGGCTAGCTCTTACATATTGTTCTAACCCATTTCTAATATTCTGTGTAGCCCACGAGCTGGCTTACCAGGGAGGATCTTAACCTGCGTCTGTCTGGAGCGGGAGAACCATGGCGACTCCTCACTCAGCTTCTTTTTCCCAGCATTCTCCTCTGTCTACTCCGCCTACCTAATTTTCTATCCAATAAAATGGGCCAAGGCAGTTTCTTTATTAATAAGAAATCACTCCCACATCAGATGACCACAATGTTGATAAACAAGTGCAGGAGAAAAAAGGCACTGAATAGGATCTCTTCTGAACAGCTACAGCTAGCATGGATATGGGCGTTCCCTGTTCAGGGGGAACAGACTGCCCACTCTCTCCTCTCCTTCCCTCTGTCTTCCTTCTCGCAGCCAAGGAAGCAGAAACATAATAAAAACAATGGCATAAATACCCATATTCCACATATCTTCACCCAACATAAATTCTGACATTTTTTCAGTACTTGAACTAGTCCATCAGCACTTAAGTTAAGAAATAGAAACTCCTCCATGGAGTCTAAGCTGCCTATGTAGCCACTCACCTTCACCAGTGGCTCCCAGGCTTTGCTACACTTTGGAACCATCTGGAGAGACTTCAAACTCCCCTTACCCAATTCTCATCTCCAGCTAATTGAATGAGAAATCTAGCGAGGGAGCCATTAGTACTCTCTGAGCTCCATAAGCCATTATTATATGTAAAATCAGAGCAACACTGTCCTGTCCCCTACTCCAGAGGGAAGGACCTTGCCACACTTAATGTTTACATTTATACTGAATACATATTCATAAGCAATGCAGTTTTGTGTGTTTAAAAACGACAAATTGTATGCTATCTATAAGCTCTGTCACATACTTTCAATATTTAGCATTGTTTTATTCATGCTGACATGCGTATAATTTGTGCATTTAAGAGTTGCATATTCACTTTTAAATAAGCCGAATTATTTGGCCACCATCTCTTGGTAGATACTGTTCATGAATTTGGTTTATTTCTCCACTTATGGGTGAGCTTTTCAGACGTTGGTAAAGAGGTTATATAGCTCCTGTAGGCTTGCCTCTGCACATCTAGAGGTTTTCTACTTTGCCATGGTGTCTATAAACTGCTTGTCTTATTGGTCACTGGCCTGTAAGAATAAAAACAGTTTTACTGGGGTAATTTTGTGTCCTTGCTGAAATTTCTTGCTTGCTTTAGGATATTTTCTATAGACCCTCTCAGATTCCGTTTGGAAGCAATCATGTTACCTATAAAGAGGCATACTATTTTTTCTCTTTCCAATCTTCGTAAGTTTTGTCTTTTATTTTCTTGCACTATTTAGGAGCCCTTGGCATAATATTCAATAAAACCTGTCTTAGAAACTCTCAGCATCTTTCTGATCACATGGAAAGAGCTTCTAACAATTCACTTTTAAGAATTTTATCTGTGTTGGAATTATATCTGAGACGGAACCTATCCCTGATACTGTTCTGGTGGCCAAGAACCTGAAACCAGTTAGGCAAGGGACATAGGGGAAAACCAAATACCACTGTTCTGCTCAAGAAATGCTGCAATAAAATGATGACTAATGACATTCTGCTATACTCATAGGCCAGTGCCTTGCTCAGCCATCATCAGAGAAGCTTCCTCCTGCCACAGATGGGAACAAATATGGAGACCCACAGCCGGACATTGGACCTTGGAACACTCAGTTCTAAATGGGATGTATACATCAAATCCCTCCCCTCAGGGCTCAGGGAATCCCATAGAAGAGGAGGTAGAAAGATGGTGAGAGCCAGAGGACCCATGGAAACAAGGCATTTAACCACAGTACAACTGATGCACATACAAACTCCCAGACTGGCAGCCTGCACAGGACCTGCGCAGGTCTGCAGCAGATGCGGTTCCAGCTCTGAGAGGAGAAGTTTATACAAACTCCCATCCCTATCCCAAAACATAGTCCCAGTTGTTAACTACTCAAAAATAAAGGATTAGTTCTCTCAAATGGAGTCTCCCTGGGTCTGTAAACCACTTTTAAGGGCAGGCTGCAAGCCAAGCAGTAGATGGCAACAGAAAATGAACTCAGTGGTATCTTTGGTTCTTAGTCTCGTAGTGTTTTGTCAGGGCTTTTCTGGTTTGGTCCTTATAAGCCCTTTGTGTATGTACTCAGGTTTCTGCTTTGTGTTCTCACGGAGCCCCTGTGTGAACCTGTGTGTCTCTGTGTCTCTATGTGTTTCTTGTGCTATTTTTCTCTTTTCCTTGTTTGTTGCTTTGTCCTAGTCTATTTGTTTTTGTTTTATTATTATTATTATTTAGAGACCTGCTTGTTTTCCCAAGAGAGACAGAAAGGGTGTGTATGAAAGAGGATGTGAGGAGGGTCTCAGAGGAGTTTGAGGAGGGGAGCCATAATCAATCAGAAAATATTGCGTGAAAAAAATCTATTTTCAATAAAAGTTAATTAGAGGAAAAAAAGAATTATATGTGCTACAGGTTTTTTCTTGAGTTTCTGTTACACATTTTAAAAGTTTTCTTTTTATTTAGCTAAAGGTTTCTGTCTTGAAAGATATAATTTTTTTCATGTGCTTTTTGTTACATCAACTGAAAAGTCATATGGTTTTTCTATTTTAATCTAAGAGAATAAATTACATGAATAGACCTCATTTGTATATTACTATATCAAAGTTATATAGGTAAACTTTTTAATGTGTATTCTTAATATATGTGCATATATATACACTTAATTAAGAATCAAATTGTATAACTAATGTTATAATTGACCTAGTTTTTGAAGAAACTATGTTTAATTATTTTATCTATTTATTCTGGTATTTTCTAATTTAAAATAATAAGTACACATTGATGTTTTTGTTCTGAAGTCAGCCTTGTCTGACATGCTCATAGCTCTCTGTTTCCTTTGGTTAGTACTAAGACAGTGTGCTTGTCTCTGCCCTTTTGTTTTATAGCTTATTCTGAGTCTTTAAAGTGAGTTTCTTGATACAAAATTCACTTTGACAATGTATATAGTTAAATTAAATATAATTACCAGAAATCTATATAAATCATTATGTGTATGCTGTAACACATTTGTGTGTTTTGGGGTTGTTATTGGCCACATTTGCCACTGCTTTCTCTCTTGTGCATTGCTTTTTAATTTTTCCTCATCTTTTGCTTCCTTCTATGCTTCACTGAAAATGTATATATAGCTCACCAGTTATTGTGTGTGTGCCTGTGTGTGTCAGTGTGTGTCTATGTGTGCCTGTGTGTTTGTGTTTCTGTGTGTATCTATGTATATGTATTTGTGAGTGCCTGTGTGTTTCTATGTGTGTGTCTGCATGTGTGTCTGTGTGTGCCTGTGTCTGTGTTTGTGTGTGTTTCTGTGTGTGCCTGTGTATGTCTGTGTCTGTGGGTGCCTGTGTGTGTATCTGTGTCTGTCTGTCTTTGTGTGCGTGTCTGTGTGTGTCTATGTGTGCCTGTGTGTGTCTGTGGGTGTCTATGTGTGCCTGTGTCTGTGGGTGCCTGTGTGTATCTGTGTGTGTCTGTCTGTGTATGCATGTGTGTGTGCCTGTGTGTGTCTATGTGTGCCTGTGTGTATCTGTATGTGTGTCTTCGTGTGTGTCTTTGTGTGTGTGTCTGTGTTTGTGTTTCTGTGTGTGTCTATGTATATGTGTTTGTGGGTGCCTGTGTGTTTCTATGTGTGTGTCTGCGTGTTTGTCTGTGTATGTCTTATGTGTGTCTATCTGTGTGTGTGTCTGTATGTGCTTGTTTTTGTCTGTGTGTGCCTGCGTGTGTGTGTATCTTTCCTGTGTCTGTCTGTGTGTGTATGTGTGTCTCCGTGTGTGTCTTTGTGTGTGTGTCCGTGTGTGGTATCTATGTCTCTGGGTGAGCATGACCATAGTACACATGTAGGCCAACGTATTGCAGAAGCTGTTTCTCTCCCTCCTCCAGATTGAACTTGGGTTGCCAGGTCTGACATCGAATCATCATGTCAGCCCAAATGGAGCATTTTCTATGGATGCTATTTTTCTTCTCTCTTAACTTATTATTTATATCTAAAATTTTATAATCATTTTCCTTGAGTTGCAATGTACATTTACAACAAATGCAAACGTACTGTCAAATTGCATGATTACACGTAGTGGATAGAACAATAATCTTTTTTTCTTTTAAGATTTCTTATTTTTATTTATATGTTGGAATGTTTGATCTATATGTCAGTTAGTGTAGTGGGTGTGTGCCTGGTGCCTTGGAGGTCAGAAGAGGGCGCCAGACCCCCTGGAACTAGAGTTACAGGTGGTAGGGAGCTGCCAGGTACTGGAGAATGTACCCTGATCCTCGCTAAAGGAAGTGCTCTCAACAGCTGAGCCATCTCGCCAGCTCCTTGACTCCAGACTTTTCATAGTCCCTTTCAAGGCATTCCCGTGAAAGAGGGCACCTAGGTGTGGGACAGGCCCCATGCTGGCTCCGCAGCTGCTGCAGCCACACTCCAAGTTCCTGTTCCTCCGGGTTTCTGCTTCCTGTTTCTGGTTTTGGCCACTGGCAATTTCTTTTGTTTTAGTATTCTGTGATGCAAACTTAAAAGGACATTCGTGTATAGTCACACATTTTCAGGTGTTTGTTAAATGGAAGATCTGCTGGCTACGCGTTTTACCTTGTTGCTGGAAATCAACTCTAACCATTTTTCATAAAAGGATTTGCTAAACTGATGGGACTTGGGACTTCTAAGCCTGTGGACCAGCCAAGTCATGGGGTCCTTGGGAAGGTAACAGGTATAGCCTTGCAACAGATTTGCTGACCTCAGCGACTGCGTCTGTCCAGCTTCTCCTGGCTCATCGGACTGAGCCTGTCTTGTTTGGAGCTCCTTCTGTTATCGTGGTCAGGCCTATCCTAGGCACCACCGGACTACACTGGCTGACCCTGATTAGCTTTCGGCAGCCCTCCTTCCTGCCTCTGCCTTACCTGCCTCTGCCTTATCTAGAGACTCCAGTCTGTGAGTTTTCCCCCAGAGAAAGGATTTCACAGATTTCGCCTCCTTCATGCTGTGTAATTTGCTCTTGTAATATATGGAGCTTTGTCCCAAGAGCATATTGAAGTTAAATCTGTAGTTACTTTAAAGAACTATGGGACGGGCTGCCTGCATGGTCAGTTTCTGGGGCTTAATCTACCTCAGGCCCAAGGCCTTACGGGAGAAGAGACTATACATGTGGAGAATTAAGTATTTTCCCCCCAAGTGTTCTGGTTAATTGAGGTTAGTGACTGAGAGAAGGCGTGGGGGGCAGGGCACAATGCTGCAATTCCTCTCCTAAAATCCTTGGGTCTTAGAGTGCTGCGGCCTAATACTGACGGAATTTTCGTTTGGTTTGGTTTGGTTTTGGTTTTTTGAGAAAGAGTTTTTNTGTGAGCTCTAAACTTCATCTACTTTTGGCCAGTGCTTTTTTTCTCTTTCCCATAAGTATTCCATGTAGCTCCATTTCATTGGGAATTCTGTTTCTCAGGCCCTTAGTATTTTTGATGTCCTCTTTTTTAACTTTGATTTTTGAAGCATTTGCTGTTACTGGTTATCTCTGTTGTGTTTTGCTAAATAAGACTTCTTCCATGGCTACAGTTTTCTAAGTCATGTTCAAATATAGTACTTTTGATGTTTTCCTTCAAGTAGATTCTTTACATATATCTTAGGTACCTTGATGCCTGAAATATAATATATGTATATATATGTATATATATGTGTGTGTGTGTGTGTGTGTGTGTGTGTGTCTGTGTGTGTCTCTGTGTGTCTGTGCACAGGAGTCCAGGTGCCTTTGAAGGCTAGATCTGGTGTCACAGGCGGTTGTGAGCCACCTGATGTGAACGCTAGGATTGAGTTCTCGGTTGGAGCCCTATGCTCCTTTAATCCATGGGCCAGCTCCTCAGCCTTTCAAGACCATATTTCTTGAGAGATTTCTCACTTAGATTGAAGGCAAATGTATTTCCTGGATTAGTTAAATTGGGTTTACATGATGTATTAATTCCTTTTTCTGTGACTCTTGTCTTTGAAGTTGACTGAGATTCTATCAATTCGACATTCCTTGCCAATCATCACACTTGGGTAACCTCAGTTCTGAGGCAGAGAAAGATTTTATTATTAAGAAACACACATAAACTTGTTGTTCCTGTTTCGAGACTTAAGGAATTTTTTTTATATGCCTATGTCCAGCAACAGTACCCTCTTTATCAAACTATCTTAATTCTTAGCTATCATTTCAATATCAAATGGCATTCCCCTTCCTTGGAAATCTACCCTAACTCCTACCTAGTCTGTTATTGCTTGCTTCAAGGCTCCTGCTGCAGAACTATCATGTGACAGCTTGTCTTTGTCATTGCTGAAAACCACATTCTCAGTATCTATCCCCCCCCAGGCTATTGGTATCCAGAAGACAAAAAACGGCATCAATACAGTGTGCTCTTCTGTCCCTCAGGATCCAGCATACACCCAATTGTTTGAACTTAATTATGTAATTTTTATTAAACATTATCTAATCCAGAAGTTCCATGAGTTATACTTGAATAGTTCTGCTAATTTTTAGTAGTGACTATATAGGCAAAAGTCAATATCAAAGAATGGAAAGATTATGGTGACCCAGAAGCCCCATGTGCTCTTTCAATTATATCCACTGTCCCAAAGCTAACACCCATCTTGACTTTTACTGTTAGGCAGTATTTTTGCCGGTTTGGGACCTTTATAGAAGCAGAATAATAGACTTACATTCTTTTCTTTTTCTTTTTTTTTTTTTGTAAAGCTTATGTTTGCAGGATGTGTCCAAGTATTTGAGGTATGCCAATATAATTAAATTTCTAACTTGAGAGCATTCTACTACATAAATACTTCACAGTTTAACTAGTCTCCTGCTCTGGTGCATTTTGGGTTCCCATTTGGGACCATTGTGAGCAGAATTGCTGTGAACTTCCATACACACACACACACACACACACACATATAATTAGACACCCCCAAAATGTAAAGAGTGTATTTGAGCAGACAGAAGTTTATGATTCTCACAGAAGAGACGTAACCAGAAGCTTTTACAGGGTACTTTTCAAAGTAAGATAAACAAATGAAAACAAAATCTCCAGCCCCCAACAAATGGAGGTGGGTCAAGTGGACAGTCCCTGGTAAGAGGTTTCCCTGGAGGGCTCTGGCTGGGTGTGGTCTAACTTTCACTGTATTCTTTACATCAAGTCAGGTTCAGTTTACTTATTAAGATGGTCAGCCAAGGTATGGTGGCCATATCAGCCAAATGGGAATGGCTTTTCCATTTTGTTTTGGACAGTGTGGGCCATGTGTGTGTGTGTGTGTGTGTGTGTGGTTTGTGTGTATATTTTCATTTTTACAACAAAAATTAATGAGTTGTAGATATGGAGGTTGTGTTAATTGTCAGTTTGACAGAATCCAGGATCATCTGGGAGATGACTTCTGAGCATGTCAGCTGGGGATTATTATGTGTGTCAGTTGGGGCAGGAAGACCCACCTGCTATGGGTGGCTCCATTCCCTGGTTCAGTCTTGGCCTGTGAAGATGGAGGAAGAGAGCTGAGCAGAAAACATGTCTTCACTCCCCTCTGCTTCTCATGATAAGCACTATGTGACTGGATGCTTCAAGCGCCTGCTGTCTTGACTCCCTGCCATGATGGACCGTGCTTGAGCTGTGAGCTAAAAGCAAACCTTTCCCCCTAAAGATACATTTGTCAGAGCAGTTTATCACAGCCACAGAAAAACAAACCCAGACAACAAATTTCACATATTTTCAGCTTTCACGGAAGCCACCGATCTTCCAGCGAGCTTGCATTGATTTTAACTTCTAGCACCTACATTTGAGAGTTCAACAAATGTGTTTCTAGTAAATTAATAACTAAAGGAATTCTTCTCCAAGATTAACTGTTGAGAGGAATGGTTTCCCTTGCTACCACGAAAAGAAAGGGTTGCTATTTCTTTCTTCTTTTTAATTGTCTTTCTGTAGCCGTTAGTGATGACTTGAACTAGGGCCAAATAGGAATTTTCATAAATGTTACCTATGAGAAATTCCCAAGTCATTCAACTAAAGCTATATTGGAGATGTTTCTTTTCCTGTCGATTTATTATAACTGATGATTACCCTTCTGGGAGCAACTAGCTTTGCTGTAATATCATTTGTGCAAAATTCTGAGAGCATATTTAATTTTTCTAGCATGCGCGTCAATAATAGTCCTCTTCCTGCGTGGGATCTTTTAGGCTCTCTTTATGCTGTAAACGTCTGGCAGTCAAAACTAACTGTGGATTTAAGCAACGGAGACCAAGGAGTACAGTTACTGCTGGCTGTGTGGGCTCATTACTGCGAAGGCCCCTCTGTGACAGGCTCCAGGCAGGCGCGTTCCACTGCCCGTCCGTCCTAAGCATCCTCATCGCTCAGCAGGTGAAAAGAATGAAGTGACATCAAACAAAAACAATTCCGTGTGCCATTAAGAGAAGGTGGTCATTTTGTTCCCCCAGTAATGTGCTATTCTGAGATTGCCGCTTAACTGGTTTTCCTGACCTGAACAAGGGTGGAATCTGCTGGAGGCGGGGCGGGGGGGGGGAGTTTGCATTTTAGCACAGGATCCAAGAAAAGATGGCCCCAAGCCAGGTTGGTGCATCTTTCCTTATTCACAAGAAGGCTCAACTGAGCAGCCTCCTGTGCTGGACCAGCACTGAGTTTTACCAAGCAGTTGTTGCTACTATAACTGTTGGGTAGCCTTTCTTCAAATCACATCTCTTAGATCCACAACCTTGCCTGAAAACCTGTGAGGGTGAACCTGGTGAAGCTTATTGGCATAGTTTCAGTGACTAGAGAAAATTCAGGAGCACATGCAACGGTGTCTTTCCGTCTCCTGCTATCCTTCACTGTCTCAAAAGCTAGGTCCGTGAAAGGTTGATGAAAGTGAGCATCCGCCTATTGACATCCATGTAATAAAATGCCCCGTCTCTGAGCCACAGTTTCATTCTCTAACACATAGTTCCTGTAAAGAGTGGAATGCGGGCTGAATTAAACAGGCCAGAGAGTTTCATTGTCTCCGAAATGAATCTTTGTGGGTTAAATGAATTCAGTTGAGCTGGTGCTGTAAAAGACACCAAGGAAGAGACAAATACATGATTTCTCTGTCTCTATTAATCTTTTAATCTCCTACCATATCAAAGTGAAATACTCATGACGGTTGCCAGATCTTTACTTGTCTTCTTTGAGAAGTAGACAGAGCAAGTCAAGAGGACTGTAGAACCCACAGCTATAGTCCCTTACATTAAGATTTCCCTTGTGTTAAGACTTCCAGATGCAAGGACCAGCATCAAAGACTGGGTTTTAGTCGGTAAGGAAAACACTGGGATATGGGTTAATTTAAAGGCTGTATTATGCGGACACAATGATAGCATTAGTGAAGGGTTGGTGAGGAAAAAGCTTCCTCTACCCTCTTACATACAGAAGCTGAAAATGAAACTAACAACAGATCAATAACAGAAAAGGCAGAAATTAATAATTTTAAATTATTTATTCATTTATTTTACTTGTAATTATTCATTTATTGATTGATTGATCTGTATATGTACATGCATGCATCTGCTCACAGGACACATGGGTCCAGGAATGAAGCTTAAGTTGTTAGGCTTGCCAGCAAATGCCGTGAATGAATGGGCCATCTCCCAGGCCCAAAGCACACAATTGCATTTTTTTGTTTTGTTGTTCTTATTGGATGTATATATGAATTCGCTTATATTTATATATTCCTAAATACCACCAGTTGAGTCCACATAATATTATTTGTGTGTATATTTTCAGGGAGAACTAGACAACCAATTGATGTGCCCAACCCTGGAGAGGGCCACCTCTTCCTCATTCAGCTTTGTGTTGCCTGTAGTTCTTTGTTCTTTGTGTAGGGTTAAGGTCTCATGGACTTTTCCCTGTCCACTATGGCATGATTGTCAGTGCCCTTGTTCAGCTCATATTTGGCCAGTCATGTTGCTAAGACTTTGCAGGTATAGTTTTGTTTCTGATGTTACTAGGAGACACAATCTCACAGCAAAGTCCCTGATTCTCTGGCTCTTACAATCTTTCTGTCCTCTCTTCTCCAGTGTTTCCTGAGCTTTAGGTGCAGAAGTGTTTTGTAGATGTATACATTGGGATCAGAATCCACAATTCTGCACATTGGTCAGCTGTGTTTTTCAGTAATTGTCTCTGTCCTTTGCAAGACAAGTTTCCTTGATGAGGGATAGCGACTAGCCTTTTCTGTGGGTAAAATGGTAAATGCTTATAGCTTGTTGTTAGGGGTTATGCTGGTTTAGTGAACTAGTGGTTGTAGATTCTATTCCAACAGCCATAATTTTACTAATGCTGGATAATTAGCTAGGTTTTCAGTACCAGGCATGGTGTCTTTCTTGTTGAGCAGGTTTTAAGTCCAATTAGGGAGCCATTAGTTACTACCAAGATATGTGCACCACTACTACACTGGTAAGGTTATTGTGCCATGCTGGTCACAAATGAAAAGCACACAAATCTGATTAATCTTTCATATGCATGGCATCTCACACACACACAGAAATAAAATTCAAAGAAGCATTTAGACCTAAGGGTTCATATTTCCTTCCTGAACAAAGAAATAAGGTTTGATTTCAAGGGCTAATAAAGCACCAGGACACGCGTGGGAAGCAGCTGAGAAAACTAGTAGATTAAAGAACTGTTTTTAACATGGCAGGAACCACAGGAAAGTGACTGCTGCAATCTTTGCCCAAAACAAGGCACGTTGGTCCTTCAGGGTTCCTGCTTCACAAAAGAAACTGCCAGACATTCTTCAGGACACAGAGACACAGAGGAAAGTGACTGACAAACTGCCAATATAGGTGGGACAATCTTTCAAATTTCCTGCTTCATTGAAAAGTCTGTCAGATACTATGGGCCTGTAGGCTGAAGATGGACGTCCCAATGTTGCAAAGGAACTCTGAGTGACTGTTTAAGTAGTCAGATGTCTCTGTCAATTCTAGAGTTTTTTGGAAGTTGTCTTGGAAGTTGTTTGCAATGCACTTTTTGTTTATTTAAATAATATTCTATTCTTCTTTGATGGAGTTGAAGACTAGATAGTTATAGTTGCAGTTTTCCTTAGATATGACAGAAAGTAAGGTAGGTATAAAATTTTGGATTTACTAAGATAGGATAGATTATAGAGTAATTTCCTTAAATTTATCAGACACAAATTAACTGAAATTCAGTACACTGTGAATGTAATCTTTACTCGATAATTGTTCTTATTGTGTACAGTCTTTCTATGCTAAAAGCTAAAACTTCACTTTGTTTAGAAAGAAAAAAAGGGGAAATGTTGGGGACTATGATTTTAAGGTGTGTGACTTTTGTTTCTGCTTGTATTTGCTTAAAAAAAAAAAAAAGAACTGTTTTTAATCAAGTCCACATGTGTAAATTCGCCTGGATGTGCATTTCGTGCTTCCCATCATAAGAGTGACATTTCACCCTCCTCACAAGAGAGTTTATGCCTACTTTCAGGTCAATGAGGGAAACATGAGAAAGTTACACACTGTATTGTTGTCCAGAGGAAAAACACAACTCTCCCCTCCAAGAGGACAAGAGATGTTGATTCCAAAGCCAAATATAGTGACCACCATTTAGGAGCACAGATTTAGGGTATCCTCAGTTGTGGGAGAATTGTCGGTATGCTGTCAATCATGTTATAAATAAACGCTGATTGGCCAGGCAGGAAGTATAGGTGGGAAAACCAGACAGGAAGAAGAAATGATGTAATAAGAACAGGAGAATTCTGGGAAGGAGGAAGTTGATTCCTCCCACTCCTGCCCAGACCACCGAAGCAGCAGGATGTGATCTGCCCCACTGAAAAAAGGTACTGAACCACATGGCTAACATAGATCAGAAAAATGGACTAATCAAAATGTGAGAGTTAGCCAATGAGAGGCTAGAGCTAATGGGCCAATCGGCTTATAATTTATGGAGATGTATGTGTGATTTTCTTTGAGGCTAAACAGTTGTGGGGTACCAGGTAGGACAGAAACACCAACAAACAAGCCAGTCCTTCATGTTACACTCTGTTCCATGTTTTGATGTGGTATCAATCTCATGGAGCTTTTATAGTAAGAGATCAAAGAACAAATTGAGGCACTTCTCAAATACAGAGATGAACCACCAGGTAGGCAGGTGTAGTAAAGCGGGGGAAGCTCAGCTAGAGGTTTCAGATGCAAGAGGGCATTCTTAGCCTCTGAAATGGTAGAAGTGAGGCTATGTTTGTACATTCCAAAGGATTTACCTAATTGTCACAGAGCTGTGCGTCACATACAGAGGAGGACAATAACTGGTTATTAAAGGATGCTAATGGCTAGCCCAAGACAATGCATCTTTGTACTGCCAAACTCTCCACAGTCACTGAAGGTCTGTTAATTGTCCTTGCAGAAGGTTCAATGGAAGGTGTGGTTTTTGCCAAGTACTCTTGCTCACAGTTGATTTTCTGTTCAGTCATGTTTTGAGGTATCACCTTCTGAGCCATTTCAGGAGGTGCCATGTTTGGAACTATGGGGCAGCTTCCTGATTAATATGCATAGTACCTACTGGACCTTAAATCTTCCTTGGAGGCAGTCACATAGAAAATGCCTTTAATCCCAGCACTCAGGAGGGAGAGGCAGGTGGATCTCTGTAAGAGGCCAGCCTGGTTTACAGAGCAAGTTATGGGACAGGCTCCAAAGCTACAGAGAGACCCTGTCTCACAAAAGGAAAAGGAAGGGAAGGGAAAGGAAGGGAAGGGAAGGGAAGGGAAGGGAAGGGAAGGGAAGGGAAGGGAAGGGAAGGGAAGGGAAGGGAAGGGAAGGGAAGGGAAAGGAAAGGAAAGGAAAGGAAAGGAAAGGAAAGGAAAGGAAAGGAAAGGAAAGGAAAGGAAAGGAAACTGAATACTTGAAAGGATATCCCAATGAGAAAGCAGAGAAAATCCTCTGAAGCCTACTAGAGGCAGAAGGAGAAGCCGCATTGGAAACACAAAGTAGAATTGGAATGGTGGAGTCTGGGGCAGGGAGGAACCTTAGACCCAGGAACATCTGCGTATGGAAATGCTCTGGACAGAGACAAAAAGACATTTGCCTGGACCTTCCTTCAGCATATACAAATGCAGGGCCAGGAAGACAGGAGGCTTTTTTTCTTGGAAACTTTTTTTTTAGACTTAGAAGAAGGGATTCTAATAACGTTGAAGACCCAGAGATACTGGGTGGTGTTTTAAAACCGTTACTGTATGAAGCAGAAAGACACCTTGGACTTAGAGAAACAGCCGTGCTGTGGTTTGCATCAAAATGCCCTATGTGTTCATAGATTAGAATACGTGGCCCCCAGTGGGCAGAAATGTGTGGGAAAGATTAGAGGTGTGGCCTTGTTAGAGGAGATGTGCCGCTAGGAGTAGGCTTTGAGGTGTCACGAGCCCATGCCGTTCTAGTTGGTATTCCCTTGCTCTCTCTGCCTGGTGCTAGGGATCAAGATGGAAGCCCTCAGTTACTGTCTCAGCACCATATCTGCCTGCCTACCGCCGTGCTGCCTGCCACGATGGTTGTGGACTCACTCTCTGGAACCATGAGCCTCTACAAACCCTTCCCTTTGGTCATGGTGTCTCATCACAGCAGCTGCGAATTAACAAAGACAAGCAGAATTGTGAAAAATTCGGTCAGATTATTGACCAGGAAAGGGGATGCTCACTGATCCCACAGTCTGGGGACAGACAACTCAGTTCTCACTAGAAGCTGGGAATGTCCGATTCAATCCTAGTGGGAGGCTAGAAGTGGTGAAAGGGGGCTCTGCTTCCCACTTTGGATTCTTGTTTTCTCGCTTCTCTTTCTATCCAACGCAGGTGAGCCCCATTGCCTGGAAACTACACATGAGGATGTATGTGCTTCAGACTGAGAGACTCCTGGGTACCATCTGGGCTAAACAGATCCTCTCCTCTAGGCTGCACCCCCGTTTCTATCACAAGCCCTATAAAAAGTCCCCAGTCTAGCAGCTCGGTGGTACTCTGCTCTGGGGCCTGCTTCTGAACCTACTCAGAGGTTCTGCTTTCCCTCTTTCTCTTAGTTCACCCCATAACCCTATAATAATTTCCTTTCTAAACTCACCCTCTTGTTGTCTATGAAATCCATTCATAGACTCAGAAGACAGAGGCTCAGAAGACAGAGGACCCCCAAACCACTGTCTTCGGCGGCTCTATTGACCATTGGTTTGTCTGACACTGAAGCTCTCTGAGCCTCTAAACATGTCAAGGACCCTTGGTTTTCTCTCATTTCATGTTGATCCTCAGATTCGGGGAAGGGACTTGCGGAGGTGGAGTATGCGGATCAACCCTCTGGTTTATTCCCGCTTTTACTTGACCTTCGCTGCTGTCTGTCTTTCTGTGCAGGTTCAGGCAGGAGGAATGGACTGTGCTATTTCCCTCTCCTTCTTTACACATGCCTTTCACTTAGGAATGGAGTAGGTGGATTTCTGTGGGAGTGTTCTGCTGCTTATGCGGCCAGAAGCCTGGAGTTCAAAGTATGAACCTGGTCCCCTCTCTAAACAGATGTCTGCACAGATTCCAGAAGTGGGCTGCCTTCGAGCTGCCAGTCTAGGGACTTTTGAAATAGGACTTGTGGCAGGAATGGGGCTGAGGTATCATGACGACATTCCATGATATAATATAATGGTTTCCTTCCATGGGTATGGGAACTGAAAATGACACTCACTTCAGGGAGCAGTAAGGGGCTATAATCATGCCATAAACATGACCACATGCCAAACAACTTCCTCATCAAGTTCCTCCCGGTGTTGGCAAGATAATCAAATGAGTGGCAAAACACAAAGAAAGAGAATGGCTGTGATTATTATTTGTCATCATTAGCAGCGTCCCTCATTCATCCGTATCTCTAAAATCCAGAGGAATGCTCGAAGTGATGGCAGCATTTGCATAGAACAAAAGCTGTGCACAGGCGTTTGAATTAGAAGACTGAGCTAAAGGATGCTCTGGCCGTGTCATGTGTTGGCTGCAAGACCTTAGACAGTTTGTTTAATCCTTTAGACTTTTATAGGAAACATTGCATGTCTCATATCCCCATTGGAAACACAGTTGATGTGAGGTGTTTTGTGCACACTGAACATGCATACAAATAAACGTAAGATATTATATGAGCATTTTGAAGTAAAAATGATTGCTACTTCACAGCCTTGGGATGGCTATAATCAAAAAAGACAAATGTGTTGATGAGGATGTTGGGAAATGGAACACTTAGGCCCTGCTTGTGGGAGTGTAATAGGCACCTTGAGGAACAGTCTGGCGCTTTCTGAAAAGGTTAAATATAGATTTGCCACATGACCCAGCAGTTCTCCGAGGTAGATGCCTGAGAGACGTAAACACACGAATCCCCACAGAATCTTGCACATGAGTGCTTGTAACAGCATTATGATAATAGCGAAAAGGTAGAGCAACCCAAATGTTCATCAGCTTAGAAACGGGTAAACACCACGTGAGCTGATCGTATAGCGGAATTGTGCTTGGAAATGAAAAAAGGATGAGGCGCTAATGCACGCTACCCTATGAATAAGCGGGAAACATTATGTTAAGTAAAAGAAACCATTCACAAAAGACTACATACTGCACTTGGTCTTAGCCAAAAGGCCAGAAAGCATTCATGACCACATATTGCAAGATTCCATTTGTATGAAATGTCTGTCATAGGGGAATATATATATAGAGAGAAAGTAGGTTAGTGGTTGCCCAGGGCTGGGAATGGGCTGGGGAGAAACGAAGAGTGACTGCTAATGGGTATTGGTTATTTTGGGTGCAATAAAATTGCAAGAAAATTGATTGTGGTGCTGATTGTGGCTGCAAAACTCTGTGACTACACTATAAACCATCGAATTGTATGCTTAAAGAAACAGTGCTTTCTAGCTCTATGAAGCCCAAGCAGTGGAAAACTAATTCATTAACAAGAAAAGACATTAGTAAATGATGTATTTAAGTAAGATGTTTAAGCCGATTTTAGCGTTATTTTTTCTAGACTGGGTCAGTAGTAAATGAGCTGCCTCTTCAGCACTTATGATTTTCTCATACTTGGTACATTTTTATTTATTATATAACTTTCTATATTATATACATTTGAGATCTCTGGGCTAAGACCTCAGCAGTAAATGTCCTAATTCCTTCACATCTCACATTTTTCTTGTGTGGTTGATGGAAACAGGAGCTAGAAAATTGGCAGGCAGCTCAGAGCAGGGACTCCAGAAGCCACAGTCCCAGAATCTCCTGTCTCTCTGGTCAGACGGGGCGCGGGGGTGGAGGGGCTCTGGTGGGGACTTGAACATCACCGATTGACCCTCTAGTAAACGCCTTTGGAACTAAGCCTTTCTCCCTGTGCCTTGGTTTCAGTCCAGCTCCTAGAGGAGTTCAGGTTTCCATCCTCAGAGCGGGGAATCTACCCACCAGGTGGAGGCGCAGCATTGCCTCCACTCTGAAGAGCTAACTCAATTGGGCAGATGGACTCCTTATGAAGGCAGGGCTATCCCTAGATTCATCTTAAGCCATGCTAAAGAGGTAGGTGGAATAGTTATATCCCTTTAATAAGAAAATATACTTTTCCTTTTGAGGATTCTGCCTCTCAGTTTAGCCTGCCTTTTTCCTCCCCTGAATTATCGAGAAAACTGCAACATTTCTTTTCTTCTTTCTCTTCTCTAAGCATGCTTTTTCTAACACTTTGGGCTTATCCCTTCTCTAAAGCCCCACTCTGGGCCATGTGACTGCTTTCATGTCAGGTGTCCAGTCTCCGTAGCAACTCAAGCACCTCGGGTTCCTTCCTCTCCTCCTCCACTCTCCCTCGGGAAGCAGCTGAGATTTACCGCTCACCTACCCTGGGCCTTTTTCTTTGAAGCTCAAAGTTGTCCTGAAGATTCCATTTCAGTCCATTCTTAAACCATTTATTTATGAGGGGACTCCCTTTTTCCCACAAACCACAAAGCAACACCCCAAATTTTTGGTAACATGATGATGTTAGGAGCTACTTGCATATAGCATATGGCTACACAGAAAGGTGGAAAGGGAGAGTCAATTCCCCAAAGTTTTCCCCGACCTCCACATGGGGGCACAATGACCCCCATCATGTCCACACACAGGTACAATAATGAGAAATAAAACTAAATAAAAATCGACACTCTAACAGACAGGGGTATTTGGAGTGCACCCTTTAAATCAGCAGCATTTTGGAAAACCTTTGTTAACTTAGGCCAGAGGTGGAAACCTCAGAAACGTGTACACATTTTGGGGAAGTTTATCTAAGTTCATGTCATATTAGTGGTCTCATCTGTCCATTTGCAATCTCTATGCTTTTCACTTCCCCTCTCAGAGGCTATGGAAGGGAGCTGCAGAATAGACTGGATCTTCGGTATTCATGTCTCCCCCAAAGAGGCATTTTACTCACCGTGATGAAAACAGCAGAACGACATAAGTTGGGTCACTAGAGCAGGGTCCTCATGATGGCTCTGCTGGCCTGAAATCAGGCATGTCTTTGGTGTTTCTTGACTGGAGGCCAGAAATGCTTAAGGGCACAGGTTCATGTTCTGTTTTCTTGTTTTCATCTTTCTCGCCTGTTTATATAGCAGCCTAATGAGCACAGCTGGCCAGAATCGCTGCACTCAGACATTTCCTTGACCCTAGAAAGTATGTGCTGAAACTCCAGTCCAGCCATAGGAGGGGGGAGGCCCATGGACATCTCCTGGCATCTGTGGTTGGGCCAACTGGACTGAACAGTTCACTTCCCCTTATCTCCACCTAGTAAGACCTTATGACCCCCTATACAAGGACCTGCGGTGATGACTCACTTGGGACCCCTCCTGTGGGAACTTTTCTTGCTTTCCTTCCATGACAAAATTTTCTCTGAAGCTCAGAAAACTTCTTTCTAGACCTCACCTTCCCAATGCTCATGGAATTCATTGAACAAAGGACATTGAGGTCACTGGCTTGGGGTAGCCTCGGTGGCCACTGGCCACTGATTATCCAGCACCCTAGTCTTCTGAACTCACTCACTTGAGAAGAGAAAATGTCCATGCACTAAGGACCCATCTCTTCACGCCCATTTCCCTCCTCTTCGTAGTGGTGACGTATGAACGTGAATGACTGAGAAGTGCTGTTCGTGGTAGGTTGTGCTCTCCCAAACTGCTTGCGAAGATATTTCCTTGCCCAGACTTTCCTTCAGTACTGTCACACCTTGTCAAGAGGCAAATCCATGTTGTCCCTTTCCTTTGACCTGGGAGGACTTCCTGCCTGTCCTGGTGAATAGAGTATGGTAGAAATGATGCTACAGGGTATCAGATGCTGGATTAGAAATGGGTAATTTTTCTCCTTGCTTTCTTTCACTTTGGATCCCTAGGCTGTCTTTAAGTTGGCCTCCTACCTTAATGCTGCTCTACTGGAGAGACCAAATAAAGGGACCACACAGGGACAATGAAAGAGACCTATTGCTTAGCATCTAGAATTTTGAGACCTCAGATATTAGGATCTGTCCAGCCATACATTAGACGTGTGAAGAAAAAGGTTCAGAATGTTCAGGTGCCACCTACCTGTTCTCTGACTGCAACTAGGAAACCATCTTAAAAGACAACTATTTAGTGAGCCCAGCCAGCTTCCCAGGTCCTGTGAGTTAATAGCGTGATTGTCTCACATCATTAAATTTTGATGTGGTGTGTCATGGCACTGATAATCAAATGCTCTTGGTTAGGAAGATGGTGAAAGGCTGCCAGAATGAGGTTAGCCACAGGCAGAAGTCGCAGAGGTCATAACTGTAAGGGTGGGATGGGGACTCGGGAACCTAACTCAATAAAACACAAAATCTCAGAGAGGAAGGAACAGATGTGAGTGTAATCAAGAAAGCTAATTGTGCTAATGGTAGGGTACCAGATGTGGAGACCAGAGTCGTGGAGATAGTTGCCAAGAGGATTTATCAGTGCTCATCTACCGGTGTTCATTTTATATCAGTGCATCTGGTGAGTTATGGAAAAAGGAGTGATTTATGGGACTTTCCCTTTGAGCTGAATAATAGACCTTGGGGGACATTCTTTTCCTGCTCTGAACGTCCAAAGAAGCTTTCCTCTTTAGATATATCAACAGACAGAAACCATGATGGCCAGATGAACGGTGCCTATCCAGTGGTCTGTATGATCCGTCTGAGTGATACACATAATTAAAGTTTAAGCAGTGGTGCTTCCGATAGTAGCCAGTGTCCACCAGTGACCTGTAACCCAAGCACCCCAGAGGGCATCTCTGAAAATCAAGATCCTAGATGTGCAATTCTGACAAGTGGAAACAGATCGTGGTAACTTCTGTATGGCCTTGTCACTGTAGTCTCCCCCAGTCTTGGCTCCAATTAGCCCAGTGAATATTTCACTCTCATCTGACCAACAGAATGACTATTTGAGATAATTAATGCTGTGTGATAGCATTTCACCTAAAGCTCGCACTTTATTAAATGCCGGATTATCGGGCGAATGTTCACCTTAGGTTAAATCATACGTGAATCTGTCCCTAACCTGGCACATAAAGATGGAAATAGGGCTGTCATTGGATAGCTGGTGGGAGCTGGTTTCTTCCTTTCACCATGTGGGTCTCAAGGCTTGACCTCAGGTCATCAGGCTTGGTGGCAAATGCTTTCTTAACCTGAGCGGCCATCTCACTGTTTCTAGTGAGGGCTTTTGAAATCAATATTTAGCAGCATCAGCATTGATTTCAGCTGGTGGAAGAGATATAATTTACAGATGATAGAAATCGGTTCTCTGACTTTTCATGTGTATACAGTTATGCACGCACCCCTTCCCTCCTCTTCATAGTGGAGGTGCACCTATGTGAGTGTGCGTAAGATACAGGATAGTTTCATTTTCCCCCCCCCCCAGAGTTCCCTGTGTCCTTTGTGGTCATATTCCAGCCCCTCCACCCAGACTCTAGCAGCCACAGGTCTAGTGTTGCTTCTTATACCTCTGCCCTTGCTAGAGTGGTGTGTATGTGGGAGGATATGCTGTGTCCTCATATTTCAAACCCAACTTCTCTGACAGCGATGCTTTTCACTATGTGTACTTACATTATTGCATTATTACAATAATATTACATTATTATTGATTGTTTATTCCTATTTAATGCTGAGAATTTTTCGTAGTACAGCACATTTTATTTAGTTATTCAATAGTTGATGGATACTAGGTCTATTTATAGTTTGGGGACATTCATAATGAAAGGCGTTGAAATTGTGTGTGGGTTTTGGTGGCAAAATCATCATCACCTTCTTCTTTATCTTCTTCTCCTTCTCATTCTTCTTCTGTGGTGAGGAATACCTAGAACCACCAATGTCAAAGGATTTTTTATGTACACTTGAAAGTCTGGCTTGGTGGCATATTGCCTGTAATCCCAACATGCAGGAGGCTGAGGCAGAAGGATCACTCGCTTCAGACCAGACTGGACTACACAGTGAGGTTATGTCTGGAAATGTACACACACACACACACACACACACACACACACACACACATATATACATATTCCTCACAAGCAGTCATTTGTGGAAATTATCACCATTAGCTCATTTTAGAGATGAACTTAAGAATACAGACATTATAAAATTGTCTGAAATTACACAGTCAGTGGGAATAAACCAGGTTATTTTCCAGAGTCTTAACTATTTCTTCCTCATTTCCTACATTCACAACCACTGTCTGTATTGGAAACAGAAGCAACGGGTGTGACCTCATCACCCCAGTGAACAAGTGTGATAAATACTTAGTTTCAGAAGGAGAAATTGACAGATTAAAGTATAACATGAAAACCTTTATGGAATCAATTGAGGAGAACATGCTCTCACAAAGAAGACGATGTGAGTTAATTCAAAATTCAGCTCAAAATGAGTCCTGACCTTTACGTTTTTATCCATTTCAAATACTATAGGATTGTGCCAAGCTCTGCATGTAAGCAGCGCTGATGGATGCTTCTTCATAAGGCCTCTCTGCTGTTAATGCATACTAAGTACCATGTCCGCTCCAGAGCAGGCAAGGCATGTCTATCCATTCAAATACCCCCGTACATTCGTGGTTTTTCTAACATTCCTTTGTCACAATAACAATAGCAATAACTTTAGTATATGAATAATTAACATCTTTAACAGTTGCATTTTCTATTCACATATATACTGCCTTGGATTCAAAAATGATATTCATAATATGAACAAAGGAGAAATTGTAGCGAAGATTAACCTCTAAAAATGCACTGCGGAGGTTTGGGAACTCTTCCATAGAACTGGAAATAATGAGAAATTGACAGTGAAATATAAAAGTAGATCATGAATAGTTAATACCTAATTTTTCTTTGATGAAGGAATTAAAATACAAACTAAGTAATCATCCCAGTGACAATCTGAGGCAAATTTGTCATCACCAGTGCCTAGCACCAGGCCTTGCATTTATTATATGCAGAATAAACACTCGCTGGGTTGAATTTAATCTTTCCAAGATAAATGTTTGTAGGAATGGTGAGATAATAGTGACAGCTACTCTGTATAAAGTCTATGAGTTTAGCATTAATAAAGGCATTGCAGTTTTGTCTTACTAAGGGAACTCGAAGGAGTGCAAATGCTATTGACATGGTAACCAGCTTCCTCAAAGACATCCGAGAAGAGAGGGATAGCGACAGCTAAGACGGATGCTTGGCCCTTGAGTACTATTGTATTCTGGATGCTCAGAATTTAGGTGGTACAGCACGTGCTTAGTGCATGCAAGGTCCTGGGTTCGGTCTCTAGCGCAGTGGTTCTCAACCTTTCTAATGCTTCAACCTTTAATACAGGTCCTCAAGTTGTGGTGACGCCCAAGCATAATTTTGTTTTCCGTTCTTTTCAAGGCAGGTGTCTCTGTGTATCTTTGGCTGGCCTGGAGCTCACTTTGCAGTCCAGGCTGACTTCGAATTTATGGAGCTCTGCCCGTCTCTACCTCCCAAGTGCTGAGATTAATGGCGTGCACCACCATGCCCGGCTCCATAAAATTATTTTCATTGCTACTTCGTAACTGTCATTTTTGCTACTGTTAAGAATCATAATGTAAATATCTGATATGCAAGGTAGTCTTAGGTGACCCCCGTGAAAAGTTCATTCGACCCCAAAGGGGTCACGACCGACAGATTGAGAACACCGCTCTAGCACTGTAAGACATGAGGAAAGCGCTCACGAAGTCTTTTTGTGAAGGCTCTAACTGGACAAAAACAAATGCAAAGGAATCCAGCTGATTGAATCTTCTGCCTTGGAGCAGAGCTCAGGCCCTAGCCCAGGAGCTGAATCCATAGTTCCTGTTCCCTTGAAGCCAGGGTATTGGCTCAGTGTATAGATTTTTGCCTACAGCATACACTTGCCTCGTGTTTCATTTGGAAAGTGATGTCTTGAAGGAGAAAGAGTTCCGTAGAATCTATTCTCACAATTCCTGGGCAGCCGCAATGCAGCTTCTAGATTCTGGAAATGTCAGTTGCGAAACCCCGGTGACAATTTCTGGCCTCTGCTGCTCACGTTGGTAGCAGGTTGTGCCCACTCTGGATGCACTCTGTAGGTGGCAGAGATGTCTCCTGGGGTTTGATTGTATGGTGTGAGGTTGAATGCTGTTCTGGAACTAAGAACCTTAGCATGCAAACATTTAATAAGATAACTTGACAGAGCCCAAGTGCATAGAGTATTCTTGAGGAAGAAAGTAAATCAAGGCACCCAGGTTACCCCAGAAGACAACAGAGTACCAGCAGGTAAGTGTAGATGATGACTAGGGACTAGAGTCAGTGAAAACATGAGGCATTCGTTAATGATTCAGGAACCGTGGTTAATTATATAGTGAGGATGCCGCATCAGTGGTCTCCCCGGAAGCCAGAGCTGTGTTTTGCACAACTACAGAATTCTCACATTAGAGAATTACATATACCACTCGACCTCTGTAGGAGATAATTTCAAAATTTTACTGTCTGGGTAATATGAATGCATTCATGTGCTCAATAGAAATGACATGAGGTTCCCCTGCAAATGCCCAGAATTCATTCTTTATCTTTGTCTGTTTTGGCAATTGGCTGGAGCTGGTCTCACAACCGCTCAAGTGATCATCCCCAGGCATGGTGCTGATCTATCCCAGAGAGAAGCCATTGTGAAGGAAATTATCCCCCTTTATGAGGAAAATTGCCCCCTCTCCCATTAGTAGCAAACGAGGGAGGAATAGCACTGTTGGTTGATCTGTGACCATGTTGCAACCTTGAAGAGTGACAGCTGTAGGCTGTTGGGGCTGGAAAGACTGAGTGGAGGCACAGAAGTAAAGTTTGCTCTGGGCCAACAGGGTCTCCATCAAGCTTTGCCCAAATATCATTGGCACATTGAGTGAGCAGATAGGGAGATGGGGTTACCCAGTTCAAGCTTCACTGGGGTGGTTCCTATGAAAGAAAAAAGGCAAAAGAAGCATACAGGAGTGGACACATGGACACCTGAGACCTTGGTGAAGTCTGGATGCTCATGGTGACACAGGGGTCAGGGAGATGTGTGTTGGACAGGGGGACACAGACTGTGATGTATATTCTATGTTACCAGATCTGAAAGAGGGCTGCAGGATGGACTGCTGGTTGGAAGAACGCCACTTTGGGCAGCAGTGCCGAGTTCTGCTGTGCTCAGTTCTCAGGAAGGTCGGCATTGCACCTCGGCTCTGCACACTGGACCCCGAATCTCTAGTAGCTGAGGACTGTCTGTCATTTGCACACCTGACAGCTGATAGCCCATCCTCTTTTGAAGGGAGGTTCAAACTCACCTATTATTTTGATGATGCTGCTGGTTACCAAGATTACTAACATAGCTTGGCTTCAGGCTTTTATTACCATTACTGAAAGAACTCAGCTCGTGTGTGAAGGGATGGGTTCCGGTCTTGAAAGGGGTATCAGTTCAGTTCAGTGCACGTTCACGAGGCAAGCTAATTTGGTTATTTCTTATCTTGGAAAATGAACAGATGACCCAACATGTCACAGAGCTGGCAAGTGGCTGGCATAATTAGTGGCAGCTATTATGACCTAGTGCCATCATAGCTGTGCTTGTCTGTGATGCTGAGTGATGTCAGTGGAGCTGTTGGTAGCCACATGGTGCTAGGTGGGCTTTTCTCTTTCTTTGTATAGACGATTATAATTATAATTCCTCCCATCTGTGTTTATATTCAAATGAGGAAAGATATACATTTTATAACCTAATTTTTTAAAGCTTTTATTTTTAACTTGGAAGTCTTATTAATATATTCACAAATCTTAATGTTTTGGTTTGAGCAATTGTAAACACTTCATTTATTACTTAATTAATGTTCAATTAGCTTTAAAATTTGATGGATTAAGTCCTTTAAACAGTAACACTGTTTAGAGACTTCCTTGATATTCCGAACTATAATTACCATTTTAATAAATGTATTCTCTAAATATCTGAAATACCTAATATTCCAACCTTATAAGCCTAACAAGCCAGACATTTGCAATTTTTATCAAACCCTTATAAATTTAATAATTCAGGCTTATAAATTTAATAAAGTTGCTTCTGTTATCTCTTTCCAACATCTTAAAGTGGATAAAACGTTCATGAAATAACACAGCCACTAATAAACAACTTCCCAATAAACAGCAGCTTCTTTCAAATTCATATCTTTGGGGCTTGTACACATAGTTGCCCAATGAAAGGTACCATATGATCCCGCCGTATCACTTGGTTGTAAGCTTAGGATAACCAAGAACTTGTTAATATGGGTTAGGCTGGCAAGAAACATGGCCTGAGAGTGGGGTACTAAAGGCAGCTGGTAAAAGGAGACTTGGGCTTGGCTGTCCAGTGGTGTCCAGGACAACATTAGTATCCCGGCCTTAGGTTATGACTAACCGCCAGTGATTTTCACTTCTCTGCCCTCAGCAGACTCCTAGTTATAGTTTTCCACTGGGATCCCAGCTCAGCACACGCTATGTCTTCTGTGAACGTTTCGAGCTTTGTCCTTAACTCGGTTTTCAACTCTTTAACATTTGACTGTCAGAAAAGCCAGCCTAAGTTTCAACATACATCTTTGCTGCCTGATTTGACATAATGAATTTAGCACTCTGGGTTTCACTGTTTCCGTTCTCTCAACTCTGCTGCAAAAAAAAAAAAAAAAAATAATAATAATAATTTATTGAGAGGAAAACATTTCTGTCCTTTGGGAGTTATTTTTCTATTAGAGATAACAGAGACATGTTTATAAATCACCTATCATAAAAGGCAAAAATGGAGACTACCGTGAAAGGGAATGAGCACACTGCTGTAAGATCTATGGTAGAGAGAGCCGTAGCATCACCCTCACACCCCTGCCCCCCTGCATTGCTCATGAAATTGTCACCGTTACAAACCAGAAGATGATTTTATAGGTGAGACTAAGACTTTATCTATTGATGAATTATTCAGCCTAACTTAATCACCAAGTCCAGTTTTTACAAGGGCTTACCCCTAGCTGCTAGGAAAAGTGGAAGTTGGGAAGATTAAGACCTGAGAGAGAATGGATATTGGACTGTTTAGTTAAGGAAAAAATCCCTCCTAGGTGTGTGCAGTCATTTGGGTTTTGGTTTATTCCAGATGCAGCCAAGTTGACAACCAAGACTAGCCACCATAGGTTTGAAGGAGTCGCTCTGTTGTTAAGATGAAGGAGGCCTCCTGACGAGGACCAGAGAGGGGACTCTACGGTCTGGCTATGGTTCCTAAGCAACAGCAGCATAGGATATGGAGATCTCCATTTCAGAGACAAGGAACTGAATTTTACAGAAATATGAATGAGTTCCAGGCAGTTCTTTCCACCGGAGAGTTTGAATAAGTCTCATTCCACTGTGAACCTGACTTTGCCTTTGAAGATACCAAGTGGGGAACTTGGTTGGTCTACCCAAACTTTGGACCTGTAGAGCTGTCAGCTAATTGACAGACACTGTGTTAAATGGTGTTTGTGGGTTTTTTTCTGGTACAGCAATAGAAGATCAACACCCTCTCCGCTTTCCATTCTGGCCTACAGTCTCGATTTCACAACCTTTAAGGACATGCATATCTGATGCTTTGTTAAAAGGATGAGACATAACACTCATTCCCCAGTCTAGTGTTTTTAGAGGAGCTAGCAGATGAGACTGCAAGGTCAAGGTTTAGGTGACTGTACAGACATTTCAGCGCCTAGGCGAGGATGCTTAATTGAATAACTACCCGAAAGCCTACAGTTTTCCCCTACTGGTCTTGATAGACCGGTCTTCTGTGCCGGTCTCTCATCTTCCCAGGTGGATGGCACATGTCGCATTTATCAGTGGGAGACACTCGGCATAATCTAGGAGAATAGAGTTCAGGGCAGGCGGACACTGGGAGGAAACGACAGGAGAAGGTAAAGACACAGAGACGGAGAGAGGCGCATGGGGGCCCACAGCGGAAAACTTGCCACCGTCTCCATGCAGATGATGGGAAAATGCCACAGGGACGTGCATGGGCAGAAAGCAGGAAGGATCAGGACAGAGATGTGTCCCCGCACTGTCATGCATGCAGCTCCTGCCTGCGCCAAGACAGGTGAGAACAGATACGATCTGCTTTTAGTCGTCCTTCATGAAAGCACATTGGAAAGAAGGTTCCGAAGCAGCGACTTGGGTGTGAACGTTTCTCCCGTACTCTTTCTGGGAAGCAGCAATGACCTACAGCGTCTTTAACTGACAGAGCACATTCACGTCCTCAAAGCCCAGACTCTTCAGTGACCTTTCATTTCCTGACTGGTCATGAAGATGAAGTTGATAGTCATTTTATTGCTACCAGTGTGACATTTTTATATACTTTCCCCGACACAGCGCAAAATGTGTTACCCCCTATAATTGCTTTTATATACTACTTGACTTAAGGATTGTTTCAACGGTTTTGCTCCTAAATCACTTTTATTTTCAGGGATAAATGTTTTTAAGAAGTTCCAGCTTCTAAGTAAAGGTTATAGCTTCCCCTTCTTTTCTTATGCTCTCCAAACTAAAATGCTATCACTTTTTTTTGTTTGTTTCTGTTTTAAAGAAACAGGATAAGAAGAGATTTTCGCCACCACACTATATGAGCTCAGTTGTTACTATATTTATAAGTGCATGCGTGTGTGTGTGTGTGTCTATTAGTCCCCCCTCATTTGTAGCTAAAATTGCAATTGGACAGTATATCTCATGTTCTCACTAGTGGTATTTTTATAAGCGACAATAACAAATTGCATCTGTGAGATCTCCTGAGTGTGCCAAGAGTTTATAGAATCTGTACCAAGGCAAGCTTCTTCACTTCTACTCATAGTATTACTAAAAACATGTTATTTTATTCTTCATCATATATAATATGTATATGTATTTGAGGCAATCTATCATTAAATAATCTAAGATGGTTTTGAACTCACTACGTAGCCAGGCTGTCCTTGAACTTGTGATATTCCTTTTAGCTTCCTTCATGCTGAGATTATAGATGACCATCGACCATCACTCTATTTGGTTATGTTATCATTTTTTAAAGGCCGAAAAATAATTTAAAAAGTGCTATTACTAATTTTTTATATTTGTCATTCACAAGTTTTATTCTGTATTTTTAAGTTTTGAGGGCGCTATTCATCTGCATTTTGATTTATTTCTTGTTGTAAAGATCCCAAGAGTAATGTTTAATAAAGAGTATAATTTTCCTAACAGAAATTTAAGTCTTTCTCACCATGTACTAGGGAGATAGGGTTTGGTTACCTGTCTTAGATAGGGTTTCTATTGCTGTGAAGAGACACAGCAACTCTTATAGAGAAAAGCACTTAATGTGGGGTGGTTCACTTACAGTCTCAAAGGTTCACTCCATTATCTTCGTGACGGGAGCACAGCAGCTGCAGGCAGACACTGTGCTAGACAAAGAGTTAAGAGTTCTGCATCTGGATCCGAAGGCAACAGGAAGTGAACTGAGACAATGAGCCTGGCCTGAGCAAATATGAGACCTCAAACCCCATCTCCACAGTGACACAGTTCCTCCAACAAGGCCATACCTACTCTAACAAAGCCACACCTCCCAATAGTGCCTCTCGCTATGAGCTTATGGGGACCAGTTACATTCAAACTACGACAGTACTTAGTCCATGGAAATAATTCCTCAGGTCTATGAGTTCTGTCTGCAAGGACTTGATCTGAGAAGACAAAGCTGTAAACAAATATAATCTGCTGATGGCATATTCTTTATATTGCCAGTGATTATGACCATACTTACATGAAATGTAAGATAATATCTATATTGAAAGATATTGCAGTATCTTATGATGTGGGCAGCAAAAGTGTAGGATAGGGACTATTTGGGCGAGGAGAATAGAGTCACTATCCTAAGACAAACTGTAGGGCTTCTAGCTCCCATCATCATCAAGGAACTTTGGATGTTGGAGTAACATTCCCGTGCTTTGGATTTTCATTTATAGTCATAATTACTACTACCACTATACATGCAATAATTATACAAATATTGTTATTTGTAGGAAAGAGTTGAATTAAACTTTCTGATAGATACAAATTAGTTGACAAAAGTACTTTTCCCTCTCATTTGTCTGCAGTGTCTTTAAAATGAAAATCAATGCTAAACTTTCTACCCTTTTAGGATTGGCATTTTCTAAATTTTTTTAAAAAAAATCCAAATCATAATTTCTGATTTATGACTTCCATTTAAATTTTTGAATAACTTGGGTTGTAAGTATTAGATGTAATAGACATTCATCACAATGCAGAGAAATCTAACTACTTTATACACCAATGAATTCAAGGCAGATTTTCCACATTGGTCAAAGACCCATGAGAGGGTTCCCACCCTTTCCCTTCTTCCCGATCTGAACACTGAACACAGAACACCGTCACTCTTAGCCTTTAAGTTGTTTGGTGTAAATCACGAAGATACCTCGCATTGGGGGCATCATATCCAACACCAGTATTTAAGCATAAATGAGACGGCAGAAGGGGAAAAAAAACACCAAAAACCAAACCAACAGAAAGAGACCTTTCAATGCTTTCTGTTTGTCTTGGCTACCGTTCTATTGCTGTGAAGAGTCACCAGGTCAGAGGCAACTTGTAAGAGAAAGCATTTAATTTGGGGCTTGCTTTTAATTTCAGAGTGGGCCCACAAGTTGCAGGAAGTGGGAGGGAGGGAGGGAGGGAGGGAGGGAGGGAGGGAGAAGGGGAGGAAGTTCTCCTGTGGACTTTTGAAACCCTAATTCCCACCCTCAGTGACACACCTCCTCCTATAAGGCCACGGCTCCTAAATCTTCCCAAACAGTCCACTAACTGGAACCCAAGCGTTCAAATACGCGAGTTTATGGGGCCACTCTCATTCAAACCGCGGTGTTTCTTGAAAGCTCTGCTCGAAGAGCTTGTTTGGCTTCTTGGGTAGACCCCACGTCATGTGACCATGCCTTTCTGAAAGAGGTAGGAAAGCAAATCGTTTCTCTTTCAGACATACTAAAAGGCCTGTGCGGGAAAGGGTGAGAGGCTCCGAAGAATTATTGAATTAGTAAGTGAGTATGTCACTTGTACGCAAGAATGAGACACAAAACAAGTTCTTTCAGAAAGTTCTGGAGTGAGCTCCACCAATACAAGCAAGCAAGCAAGCAAAAGAAGGTTTACTGTCTAAAATTTGGGCCATTATGCAGCCCAGGAGGTGGGGTACAAGCCAAGAGCTTCAGTGTTATTTTGTCTTTTAGGTGTTAGGTCTCTTTCAAAAACAATGAGATAAAAGGTTTTGAAATGGATGGGCTTCTTTGTTGTTGTTGTTTTTGGTTTTTGTTTTTTAAGAGTTGGGCTTCAGCATCGGAGCCTCTTTACCAGTCTGGCTGCTCCTCTCTCACCTCTACAAACCTGCACAATTATCAGCAAATAACCCTATTATTAATATAATTACTCACTCAGTAAATGTTGGAACCTTCTCTTGAGGAAAACGCGTGCAATGAAAATCCAATGATAATTGTCTAATAAATTATCTGACATTTCCAAAGACCTCAGAACCGTTTTTTTTCCTGTGCATGCATACCATTTATTTTTAGTCATGTATTGACTACTATTAAAAAATATAATTGTAAAAAATATGTAAACCATAAAAAAGAATCACCTTCAGAGCTATAATTGAGTGGTTAGGAAGAAAGACATTACAGACCGGCTTCCCAGAATTAATAACTCTGGTGGAACAAGCTAGCATGCCTAGAAAATGGAATACTTGATTTGTGGAGATTTCATGCCCTGAAAGTTTTGCTTTTTCTGTCTAAGAGTAGACGTGAAGTTACTTAGGTCTCTGCACTGGTTAATCAAAAAACCTAGAACTCGGGCTGGAGAGATGGCTCAGCCGTTAAAGGCTAGGCTCACAATCAAAAACCTAGAACTACCGTAATTTTAACAGCTGAGTGAGGCTTGCATGAAGGGCTCCTGAACTAGAAGCCATGGGTCCTCTTTCTCTTGAATTGTGAAGGAAGCTAATGTTTTCTAAGCAGAATATTGGAGTGACGGCAAGAAATGACGTCATTATACCATGGCCCTCTGCCATCTTGGGCCAGATTCTACCGTGCTTCTGTGGTGTCTGGATGATGCTGTACCACTACCTTCCACTGTGTGGCCCCGGTGTGTCTATAGAGCATGAACACAGTAACTACTGACAACCCCAAATGAGCACTGCCCATTTACCCTTCTGCTCTAGGAAAGGATGAATCTAATCTGAAACATGAGAGACGCTACACTTAGTTTTAGTGCTTTGTTAAAAAAAAAAAAATTCAAGCTGAGCATTATGGTATACACCTGTAACTCCAATTCTTGAGAGACTGAGGCAGGAGAATTGCTGCAAGTTGAAGAACAGCAGGGGCTATATTTCAAGACCATATATAAAAACAAAAGCAAAAAAAGGAAGGATTTTTTTTTTACTGGATATAACTATGACTGCATTTACCTGAATGTTGCCCTAATATTTAAAACTGAGATTTTTCTTGTATTTTAATAAATAAAAAAAAAACTAGGTGAAAAGAGAAGTCATATATTTTCCTCTGAAAGTGTAGAAGCATAATTACTATGTAATTGCCAAATCAATCAAGAGCATCTCTGTCATTCACACTGTCTAACAGATGGCCAATGGTGGTATCAGGCATGACTCATATCTCTAAGGTCATGAGTCTCAAACTTTCAACACATCCCAAGACCACTCAGAAACTTGTCAAAATGCTGATGGCCTGGACAAACCCCCAAGTTTCTGATTCAGATCTGAAATTTTTATTGGGATTTTTAAAAAAAAAAATTTTAAATGACAAATAAAATCAGTTATTATATACAAGATGCTGTTCTGAAATACGTACAATTAAGATTTCAAAACCACTAAGTTCCCAGTCAGTGCTGATGCTATTGGTCCAAGGAATACACCCTGAGAACTGCTCTATTAAGGAAGTGAGATGAAATTCTATTTCTACACAGAAACCCACAACTGATTATGGTGCAGAGCTAAGAAAATATGGACTGTTCGGCTCCAAATGGAACATCTATATTAAATTCCCAAGGCTCAGGGGTCACTGTGGAAGTGGGGGTGGGAGGAGTGTAAAAGCCAGAGGCAGTGACTGACTACAAGGACATAAGGCTTTCTGGACACAGCAGGGCAATCGAACACACAGTGGTTGTGACAGCATGTCCAAGACTTGTGTAAGCTCGGCTTGTGTAAACTCTTAGTGTGGAAAGGGGAGGTGGGCATGAAGTTCCCACCCTTAGCTGAGGAACTGTTGATGACTGACAGCGGCACCTGGGAGAGTCAGTTTTCTTCAAGGGTGTGGCCTCCGATAGGTCAACCACACACATCCAAAACATATGAGGAGCACAAATTAGACTTTATGATTCAAACAAGAAAAGGATGACACAAAGTTGGGTTGGTAAAGAAGGGTAGTAGATCTCAAAGGAGGCTGGACATTGGGTGAATATGATCCAAACACGCTTCACTAAAATTTCCAAGAACTAACAAAAATAAGACAAATTCATAAGTAAACAAATAGGCAGAGCAAGCAAACAAAACCCTCGACCAAATTCTGGTTCTACACACGCCCTTTTCTTTTGGCTGGGCAGTTTCCTCCTTATTTGAACTAGATGACAGTGTTTCTAAATGATTCGGGCACTAATTGTGAGTTGGTGATGGGACTAGAGGACCAGCAATGGCTTTTCCAGGCTAAAGTTTCAGAGTTCTACACAAATCTTTTTGGGAAACCCGGCTAACCCCAAACATAATGATACGATTCCAGGTGTGCACACCATGCTTCTAGCCTTAGTTAAGAGGACGGGGTGACGTACAAATCCCCTCTTCAGTTCTGTACAAGAAAACATATTTTCTTTGCTCAATCACAGGGCTTTTCCACACATCTCTGTTTGGGGTTTGTAGAAGTGGCAGACTCCCGGGGATGTGTTGCTGTCTGCAAGCTCCCGGAGGTGTGGCAAATTATATCTTTGCACAGGTTCTACCGACTTAACTTGAGGGAGAATTGCATTTATACACTCCACGCTGTGCCTTCCTGGGGCACAGCAACCATTGTGTATACCTACCACTCCCTTTCTCTTAATGAGGAGATTGATTTCTCCATGAGGGTGGGTGTGCCTGAGTATGTGCGAGTGAGAAAACTCTCCAACACCTTAATTGTGGGTTCCTTAATAGCATTCTGTGCAAACATCTACGGCTCCGAAGCCTTCGTCTAACCTGGATCCTTAGTGTTTCTCTGATATAGCTTTTACTATCCATGAGGATTCCAGGCCCCTCTCATTTTCTTCTATTTAACGTGGATGAAACTCCTTTTCTTTCTGTGCTACAGGTTCCGCTACAGTGTCTAAAAATTTCTGGGTAGGAAAAGCATGGCTAAGGTTTCAGCTATGCTGGCCTTTTTTTTTTTTTTTTTTTTTTTTTTTTTTTTTTTTTTTTTTTTTTTTTTTTTTTTGCATCCTCGTGTTTATGTCTGGAACGCTGTGTGGAGGGGGCCATACTCAGCAGCAGAGTTCACTTGAGGCTGGAGATCTAACGCGGTGGGTTTCTCACTTAGTAGCTAGTGAGCAATCAACTCAAAAATCTTATATTCTGGGCATAGTTAATCCTCTCCTCGTCTTTCCCTCAAAACCCCACTTCCTCTCCTGGGGGGGCACTCTGGTGTCGTTTGAAGGAGGACACTCCATCTGTCATTGTATCCTCAGAGACACCGGAGGCTTCCTCCAAGCATATGCCATTTTCTCTAATGGCCAAGTACCAAGTCAGCATCAGGATCAATGGTTGACACCAAATAGGTGTTTTTAGAGAGATTCACAAATGAGCAAATAAGTGATTATCATCAATAAATGTAGCTGAGCCTGTATTAAACCTAGAAATATGCTCAATCCATCATACTTTGTAGCTTAATGAGATCTATAAATTTACTTTCTGTCTTAATAAATATCACTTCCCTTTTTTGGCCTTAGGGTTATCTTTTCTATAGAATTACTGAAAGGAGGAGAGCCAATTTCTAATATTTTGGAATTGCCTCAAATCATGGTCAAGGCATGTATTAGTTATCATGTGTGTGTGTAAGTCCACGTGTGCACTCCTGTAGTAATGAACGGCAGGCTGCGTCCCGCCACCCGGCTAGCTTTACACCCGAAATAATTACACGGAAACTGTATTCTTGTAAACACTGCCTGGCCCATTAGTTCCAGCCTCTTATTGGCTAGCTCTTACATATTGATCTAACCCATTTCTAATAATCTGTGTAACACCACAAGGTGGCTTACCAGGAAAGATCTTAACCTACCTCTGTCTGGAGTGGGAGAATCATGGCGACTGCCTGACTCGGCTTCTTTCTCTCAGCATTCTGTTCTGTCTCCTCCATCTATCTAAGCTGCTGTCCTATCAAAAGGGCCAAGGCAGTTTCTTTATTTAACCAATGAAATCAACACAAAACAGAAGACTCCCACATCACACTCCCACATGCAGTGGGGATGATAAAGGACAACACTGAGTGTCATTTCTCAGGTGTTGTCCACCTTTATTTGGAAACATGGACGTTCCCTGGCCTTGGAATTCGGGCTAGAATAGCTGAAGAGAGGGCCCAAGGGCTCCATCTGTCTCCCTGTCTTCAGTGCTGTGATTACACACATATACCTTTTTTTAAAATGTGTTTTGGGTATGAGACTCAGATCCTTGCACTTCATCTTATATACTGAACTATTCCCCCCAGACCATATGTTAGTTATTTTTGGCTGCAAAATAATGACGTCAAAGGTCAACAGCTTAAACTAGTGTTTACTATCTGCTGAGAGTCCCAAGGCAGCAAGTCAAGCACTCTTTGTTGGGTTCTAGGGCTGTCATCCACTTAGAAAGAAAGTATGCCACGTGTCACAGTTATTCGAGGACCAAGAGAGGATAGCGGGGCATGCTTCTAAGGTGGCTCACTCACCCGTCATTGGCAGGGCACCTCAGTTCCTTACCACACCCGCCACTGTGTGGGGAACAGAAATACCCTCTCAGACTCGGGAGTTAGTCAACAATGCACAAGCAAGCAGGCACATGGGGAGGAAGCCACCAGCCTGCTGTTTTCTAAACTCTTGTACCAACAACTTTTTTTAGTCCTTTGAAGCTAGCTAGTCATCAGTTGCAGCCCACATTCAAAGGGAGAGGAGTCAGACTCCCTTCTTAAGGGGAGGGCTAGCCACGATGGTTGCATTATGTGTGAGTAGGAGTATTGTAAAAATATCCACCAACTAACATGGGAGAGATACTCATACCTTGTGTAGACGAACCTTGGGCCCACAGAATAGGAGGATGGTAGCTCTTCCCTTCATGACAGCTGCAGAGAGGAAGAGAGCAAGCCAAAGATTCCAAGAAATGTGTCAGAATGATCCTTGAAAGGTAAGAGAAAGCCCTGGGGAGAAGAGGAGAAAGGAAGGTCCAGAGAGCTGTGGTATGCAGAGGGTAAGAGCAGCAGGAACACTCACCAAAGAAACACCAGGGGCCGCACTCTCATGCAAGTGTGGCCAAGCAGAATGCAGGACTGGGGAGGCACTTTACTGCCTGTGACGAAAGGTTGCGGACATTGTGGCTGTGGAGTTTGTGTTTCATTACTCCACAGCCTCTGAGTCATCTACTGGGCTTATGGTAGAAAATGTGCGATCTATAGTCTCTTATTTCACAACAGACATGAGAGCAACAAAGCTTTGTTGATAAGCACTGTGTTAATTAAGGGTCCATTTGCTAAGCCAAGACCTTCACATCCCTATTTCCACTAGAAAATACAGTGTAGCTGCTTCAAAGGTAAAACCAATGGAAGGTGATGCTTGAATAGGTGTAGAAATTGTGGTTCTAAGTCTTCAGCCTTGTTTGAGTGAGAAGGTGACAAACCACTTGCTATGAGCTATGAGGTGCTAATTTGTATACCCTGCATGCACCCTGCAGAGGAGGGGTGGGGCCACATCTTCCCTGAGCACCCCTGTCCACACTGGTGTGGGATTGGACCAGCCTAGAGAAGCGACTCCCTTCTGTCATGTGCTCCTGTCCCATAAAAAGTTTTTGGGACAGAAACGGAGGAGGGGGTAGTTGGGATGCAAAGAGAATCTTGGGCTTGATTTTAGACATGTTTTACTCTGATCAGGGCCAATCATCTAGGAGACCTGAGTCTGGAGCTCTGGGAAGGGAAGGTGGGAAGAGATGAGGATTCTGGGAATATTGGTAGATGAGGTGGTCATTCAAGCTACTGCCATAGTGAAGACCATTCCTTGGTGAGTATGTAGTGAAGGAGGCTGAGACATCTGAACGGGCAGTTTCACATCAAGAGAGGAGCCAGTGGAGTGGCGGGAAGTTTTCCAAAGCAGGAACAAAATCTGGGAGACAGGCAACACAGGAGTTACGAAAGGGGGGATTTCACAAAGGGAAATGGTTTGCTGTGAAAGATCAAGTGGATGAGACAAATCATTCTCCATGGGCTTTGGTTGAGGAAATTTTTACTTTCCATTGAAAGAGTTACTTTGGGGAACATTGAGTATAGATATTTCATCGAAGGACCCAAGAATGAAATGAAGGCAAGAAGGAAAAACATAAATATCTACACTAGGTCATATATACACATGTCTGCATATATACTTAGATTATTTACAAGAAGGGACAGAGGGAGATTAAATCACTCATAGCTTTGGAATTTCATTGAGCAAGCATTAGATTCCTCTTGCCCACGTGCAAGCTATGTCTATCCTTGAGTGTGAATCAGGCCGTTCATCCTCCCAACGCATTTCCCTGGTGACCTGTCTCACTGCGTTGCTCCATGCCTGGCTCTGAAGCATTTTCTAGTTGTGCACACAGCCTGGTTTTGTGTGAAGCCTGAAGAATTCTTTCTATTTTGTCTCCAGTTACCATTTTACTGATAAGGGGAGCGTCGTCTCCCTTCTGACTTCAGCAGCACACTCTTGTACGTTTGGGGGATTTTTTTTATGATGCAAAGTTATCCTTTTTTAGAATTCTCATATTTGTACTTTGCACAAAAGACTTGAATATTTATTATTTAGATGAATCCTGTCAGGAGCAGCAATTTTGGAGGCAATTTGTGTTCTTATTTTTCTTCCTTAAATACATTTTCTCTGTGTTCTCATTCTGAAACTCAAATATCTTACTCAATTGTTTTGCTTGGCATTCCGCTATATCATCAAAGCCTCTGAGGTCCTGAAGCAGTCTCCCTATTGTGTCCTCTCTTCCCATCAGTCAGGACATAGATTACATAGCACCTTTTTCTGGTGACCATGATACTTATGATTCTTTATGCGGGAAAACACTTGCTCCCAAGTTGGATTGTTTGTCAATCACGATCTATTTTTCTCTCAGGTGTATGAGTGTATGTATGTGTGGATGTGTGTGTGTGTGTGTGTGTGTGTGTGTGTGAATGCACATGTAAGTGTCTGTACTTTCATGTGAAGGTTGGAGTCACCTTAAGTTGTCTTAAATGCTCTTCACCTTGGATATTAAAACAGGGTCTTTCACTTGAACCAAGAGCTTGACAATTTGGCATGTCTGGGCTAGCCAATTTGCTGCAGGAATTCCCAGATTATGGGTTTATAGGTGGGTTGTCATATCAATATGGTATTCATGTAGGTTCTTGGGCTCTATTTTAAGATTACTTTTCATTCTTGAAATTATAATACAACTACATTTTCCTTTCCCTTTCTCCCCTTCAAATCTTCCCATATACTTCTCCCCACTCTCCTTCAAATTCATTATTTCATAATAATTATTTTCATAATCATATTATTTCATAATTCATAATTGTTATTGCATGCATATATATATACATACACATATTCCTATATATAATCTCTTCAGTACATATGTTACTTATCTGTATGTATTCAGGGTTGACCATTTGGCACTGAACAACCAATTGGTTTGTTCTTCCCTGGGGAAAAGTACCTTTCCCATTCCAAGCTTTCCCCAGTTACCTAGCGTCCTTTAGGGTTGAGAATCATGGTCTTTCACCATCTACTTTGGCATGGTCACTGGTGTCATCCTTGTTCAGTTTGTGTTTGGACAGCCATGTTGGTGAGACTTTGCGGGTGTGGATTCTTTCATTACTAGGAGACGCAGTCTCACAGCAACCCCCCTGGTCCTCTGGCTCTTACAATCTCTCCTCCCCATCTTCTGCACTGTTCCCTGAGCCTTAGTATGGAAGTGTTTCGATGTGGTGTCCATTGAGACTGGGCTCCACAACTCTGCATTTTGATGGAGGCTTTTTGTAGTGGTCTCTGTTACAAAGAGAAGTTCCCTTGATGACGGGCGAAGACTACACTCATTGTGAGTTTGAGGACAGATGTTTGCAGACTATTGCCTGGAATTCATGTGGATGTGAGGGATATTAACACCATCCTCACAGTGTTTAACAAGGGTTTTAATCTGCTGAGCTATCTTCCCAGCCCCTCAATGTTTACTGTTGATGAACATTTACCCCAATGAGTTCCCGCCGTGACTCAGTTTGACAATGTTGAAATTACCCTGGAAACAAAATCTTGTTGGAGGATTAAAAAAAAATAAATAAAAATAAACTGTTTCCTGAAATCTCATATTTTGTCACCCACTCTCTTCTGGCAGTCTGGTGGCTCTATCAGGAATAATTTCCTCTTATAGAGATTGTGATGCTTTATTGTGATATGTGCTGAAATGTTAGTCATTCTGCAGTGGATAGTGCTAGAATTTTGCTCAGTATTCTGAGGTCTGCCTGCCGGGTACCTCATCGACTGTGGCAGGATGCCCGCTTTGATCAATATATACACAATTTTAACTATAAATTCCCTAAATATGGTTGGGCGAGTGCCCATGATTTATTTATTTCTGCTTGCCAATTAGGTCCAGGGAGCCATAATAATAGACTCACTAGAAAAATGAAAGAAACTGTTGGAGAAAGAGCCAAAGCACGAGAGAAAACTGTCCTTCTCTTCACATTTACTGTAAGCCCATCACCATTTTTGTTTTATGTCAACTCACTTTATCCCTCAGAATTCATCCAGCCTCTAAAGAAATCTTACAGCTTGGAGAATTTCTCCATCAGTCTGGCCTTTGAAAATTCTTGTTTAATGTATAGTGCATGTGATCAGGGAATCTGGGTGTATTGGTAGCTCATTATTACGATGGTGCTCGTGGGCGTTGGGAACGATAATGTCTGTATTTAATGGCATTTGTGGCTCGCCCCTGGCTTGCAATTACCTGCCAAGTGTAGTGGCTGGATTGAAAGCGTGATTGCAGCAGCCCATTTTAAGAGATCTCCTACTGGCTCCTTGATGATAATTTGACCTAAAGCATAGTGTGGTTGTGTGTGTGTGTGTGTGTGTGTGTGTGTGTGTGTGTGTGTATAGTGAGCAGGCTTTCCCCTTGAGCAGTAATAGGAAACTTCCCAGGGAACGGAACAAACCAAATAACATTTTTTTTCAATATTAGCCTTGCTCAACCAGCTGAATATTCTTGATAAAACAGCAAATGGCACTCCTTGACCTCATGCCCCAGGCAAGAGACACCTGGTCTGTGGAGGACACGGTGAGTTTGCCTGTGGTGGAGAGAGCACGAGGCCATGATAGAGGTGCCTGGTCTCAAGAGGGGCTGATTGTCCACGGAGCGGAGCAGGTGACAGGAGGCTCTGTTGACTCAGCCATTTTGCATCCATTTTTCTGGGGTGAGCACGGCAGCACTGACACCCTTCTCCTGCTCTTCCTAGGAAGTGTCGCACAGCTTGGGCAGCTGTGTGAGATCACCCTCCACCCCTGAAGGATGGATGCTGATGCTGCATTCACAGAGTTGGCTACAAAGAAAACAACACAGAAGGCAGGATTTCAGGTTCCCACTGCAGGGCACACGGAGAGATAAAAATAATAGCAAAAAAAAATGCATGCAAATGCAGACACCTCCGTCCTAAGAGCCTTTCTGTGTCTGAATGGAGCAGCCTAGAACTTAGGGCCATTGTTCTCTGATGTGTTGTTTTAACTGTCTTAATTATTTTATTTCTGCATAGAACAGAAATTAATTAAATTGTCTGCCAATTATTAAGAATTCATATTACAAAGAGTCTTTTTGGTTTTACACATTTGTAAAATCAATGTTTAATCACTGTAGAAAAAAATCACAAAGCAAGACAAAGCAAAGCATAGAAAAGGCTAGCATTTATATTACTATGTTGCCAGCACTGGGCACTGTAATAAATGATTTTTAGAAACTCACGTTCTTTTTTTTTTCCAGATGTCCCTGGTAGACCTGGAACCTGTTATGTAGACCAGGCTGGTATTGAACTCACAGAGACCTACCTGTTCCTGCCTTCTAAGAACTTGTATTTGTTTATTTAAATTTCATAGCAACCTTATAAAGTAGCTTTTCACCTGTCCACATTTTACACACGAGACAAAAGAGGAATAAAGAAGTCAACACCCCAGAATGGCTTTGCAGTTTTTTGCTCATCTCCAGAACTATATGCATCATGTCACCGTAGAGATACTCGAGGTTCTCCAAGATAGCACTAGGGCCTCTTCCTATTAGTAGTGCAATGAAGCGCAGCTCAATTGCATAGCATGTATATATATTTGGCTTTTTTAAACATGACTCTCAACATAGTCCTCCCCCCCTTTTCATGGATGAAGAAATAAACTCACCCATAGAGGAACTGAATGAGTTGTCCCAAATCTCATGGCTTCGATGGGAAAGAAGAACCCTCTTTGTAACGCACCATACCTCTATGAGCTGCTTTTCTGGTTTTCTCTGCCCTGAGTTGCTGCATGGCTTTAGTTTGGTGAAAGTGTGTGTTTCCATCATCGTATGACATGTTTCCTAGTAGCTCCACATCTGCTCCTGTGCTGGCTGTACCCTCATGTAGCTGTCCTTTAGAGAACTGTCCTTGTTCCTGTCGCCTCTCGGGTCTAGCAAACCAAACTTAGGACGGGTAGGGAGCTCTGGTGTTGACAACATGACAGGTCTCTGTGGCTCGGAGTCAGTACCCACATCTGGATGAGAGATGTATTTTCGCATTGCACAGCTGTTCTCACACCATTTGCTTTGAACCGGTATAGATATTTCCTTTCAAAATGTCTGATAACTGTTTTTCTTAATATTAAAATGATTTGTTAAGGTGAATTATATGAGCCGAAGAAAGTCTCAAAAATCATTTTGAACATTTAATTCAGGGTCATTTCTCCTGTTTCCATATTTCCAAGCTTTAATGCTTTTCTATCTCAAATCAATTACTTTCTATTCATTGCGTAAGCACACATCTTTTGGATAGCAGAAGAATAGCTACAAACCACTCCCCTGCCTTCCTTCCCCTTTAATTTCACAGCGCCCCCATCTTTCCATGTCCTCTGCTGAAATTCCTTTGTTACATCACTGTAATTTCATGCTTAGCTTTCTCCTACCAACTTACAGTACATCTTGTTATGGAAGTGTTCTCTGATGCGGCCCCCTCACTGGGGCTCTCTCTTTAAAGAACACTTCATGAAGACAAAAACTTCCAGGTTTAAAGTCGCATGCAGGGCAAAATCCAAACATTTTCAACTGTTTTAAAATATAAACCACCATCATCATGTATAACTGACTTCCTTTGATTTGTGGCTAGAAAAAAAAAATGAGCTAGGAGAAGTCCTGGAAGCCAGGCGCTGGTTGCACATGCCTTTAAGCCCAGAACTTGGGAGGCAGAGACAGGCAGATCTCTGTGAGTTTGAGGCCAGCCTGGTCTACAAGAGCTAGTTCCAAAACAGGCTCCAAAGCTACAGAGAAAAAAAAAAAACAAATAAGTCCTGAAAATTTTGGGACAATGCCCTGATCCAATTTTCCCCCAAAATAAGGGGCCCAGGAGGTATGTATAAAAGCATCCAGCTAGAATCCAACTTTATCCTTAACTCCCTAGACTCATCATCCACGCTCCTCTTAACCACTCTTGAATGTAGGGATGTAGGCCCGATGGGTGGACCAAAAGAGGAATCCTGCCCTGGTCCCAGGAGTAGTGTAAAGCCTTAAAGGCATCAAACTCCAGGGTCCCGAGTATAAGGCTAATGGAGAAGATGAAAGAAGAGCGTATGGATCCCTGAGGGGTGTGGCTGGAGCTGGGACCAGTAGGACAACTAGGCATGATAAAGAAAAGCCAAACACTGCTAATCAAACCATATTTTGTTGTGCTTCTGTTCGTGACTTGCTTATGTTCCCCATGCTGGCCAATGCCTCTTCTTCAACTCTGAGAATCTTTCTTATCTCTCAACAAGGACTCTCAGCCTCTATCAAGGCTATCTGGACCACCCCAAACCTTCTCTGAAGGATTATACTACTTATGATCTAGCCTTCTTTTACATCTCTAGTTGAATTATTTAAGGAGACCAGAGGAGCTAAAATTACACTGTAGTAACACAATAATAGATATTTGTTGACTCAAATAAAATACACATAAAACCAATGTTTACCAAACTTTCAAAAATGTGTATGTACTTTACACGAAGGAATTTAATTTTTGCAGTTTACTACAAAAATGAAACTATGCGCACAAAGATGTGTGTATGCAATAAAATATTTATCATAGCATTACTGGCTAAAAAGTTAGAAAAAGTTAGAAACGATTTAAGGATCCATCCAAAGCTTCCCGAATAAACTAAAACCATGATGCTCAATTTGACATGTTGAATGTCTCTCACATCCTTTCTATTTCTAATTCCATCCACCACCTCTCTTATTTGTTATTTCTCTGCAAAGAAGCTGGGCTGTTTACCTGGCTTTGCTAGTGTGCTATGACTGGTTGCTAATTTGTATCTCCTGGAATCAGTGGCTTGCAGACTTGTATATGAAATGTGGGTGTTTGGGGGCAAGGCTACTTTAACATACAGATCTGAGTGACCAAGCACAACAAGCACTACTGTTTTGTTTAGGAGGCTGACAGCTCAGCCCCAGCTCTGCTCCAGGCTGCAGGGTGAGTGAATCTTCCCTGCATCTTCCTATTGTGGTCTACTCAGAGTAAAAGCATCTGCTAGCCGGTACCCGACGTTTTCTAGACCATGCACAGAAGTTTTAAGGTAGGAAGAGTCAAATCACATCAATGTATCTAGAGATTTTCCCTGGAAGTGGTATATGTCAGGTTTGCTCATATTCCGTTATTCACAGCTGTCTTGTGGCCAAGTGCAAAGTCAGAGGGGTGTGCCAGGAAAGTACAGCAAGGCTAGAGAGGAAATAAGTAAAATGATAGTGAGCAGTTTGTTCTCTTTGTTCTTATTTATTTCTTCTTTGATGAGGTTACAGCCATTTTATATAAAAAGACTGAAATACGGTGGTACACAAACTGCAACATTTTTCTACTTTCTCAAACTAGTTATTAAACAAAAGAATTTTCTTCTTTCTAGCCATGTTTTACTTTAAGATATAATTTATGAAGGAAAACCAAGATGAGTAATTAATATTTTCTCTTTGTGGGTTATTAAAATAATAGTTTTGTCTTTGAAATGAGCCATGATTGATTTGAAGTATATGTGTTGGCTGTCTATGAGTTCATGGGTTTGTGCATATTTTAGACTATGATACAACCGGTCATCCTTCTTGGTGTCACAATGGCTACATCTTTAACCACAGAGAGATTGCTCAAGGTCCCAAATTCTTTGGAGATGATCCTGGTCTTTTTGCCTTTAGTTTAAGATATTCCAGGTCTATCTTGTTCAGTTCTTGTCCATGATCTAGAACTTGGCAACCTTCAAAAATATCTTATTTCCTTAAAACGAGAGATGGTAACTGAGTCTAGAATTTTGGTACCAGAGCTATCCTTTCTTACTTAGGCTAGCCCCTGTTTCTAGGCCTTTTGAGTATGTATGCCTTAAAAGATTTTTCATTTTCGTTTTGAATAAAATACATCATGAGTTTATTCAATATTTCTAGTGTGAGCCTAGGTTTTTTTCCCTTTCTTTCTTTTGTCTAATCTCAAACATGCCAAAAATCCAACTGAAATTTAAATAGTTAAAAAATATTGACAGCTAGGAAAAGCAAATCATGAATACATACATGTTGATATTGAAGTATTAATATTTCTCAGAGATGAGTATGCCACTGAAACAGTATTCCCAAGACTACCGTGCTGTGCAGATATTCATGTGCATCTGTTTGTATAGAAGTTTCTTTGGAATCTGGGATTTGTTTCAAGTTAACACAAGCAGTTTAGTGGCGGAAGTGGGCAGTGTGTAGGTAAAAATTGGCCAAGGTTTGATCTCTGTTGAATCTAGGTGATGTGTCCACGGACCTCTTTATTCTAGATTCTATATTCTTTTCATGTTTGGAAATTTTAATAACACATTTTAAAAAAAATAGGAACACTAGAAGGCTAGACTAAGACAATGGGGCAATATTTCTGTCCTGAAATTAAATGAAAATATAGGCATGCTAGTTTTGTAAAACAAGTTCAAATTCTACAAGAAAGACAAATATATATGAAAGACCATAAGGGTTAATACTGGATGGCAAGGAATGATCCTGTGTGTTACAGATTAATTTCATCCCAAATTTCTGTTTTCCTGTGTGTTTTAACTTTCTGGTATGATCATGCACTACTTGCATAATCAGACAAAAGTGTGAATGTTACTGCCTGAAAGACTCTAAAGTGATGAGTGCTCCTCCACTTCCTGGTTCAGAAGCTTTTGTATTGACAGCATCTCCTGATTTCAAACTCTTCCTAAACACTGCTATGCTGTAACTGCTTGGCAGCCCCTAAACTACCCGATTCAAGTGTCATTTCCTCCTATTGTATCCCTGTGATCCCCGTCTTTCTTTCAAGGTTGGTGCCAGGCATGAAAGTCAGGGCCTTAATTCAAAGTGAGAAAGAATCCAAATTTGCTTTTTGTCTGCTCTCTATTTCCTGATTCCATTGTGCCTTTTCTGTCCCTGTTTCTCTTCCTCATAGCTTATAGCACTCCTCATCGGAGCTTATATTCAGTTATTCATATCCATAGCAACACAAGGCTTCAACAGAGCTCTCGCCACTCAGACACGTCACTCATGATGTGATGGGTAGGAGCATGTTTTAGTCTTCTCAGAAACCTTAGGATTTAAGAATCATGTCCTTGCTTACAGGGATGTTTTAGCTTTGCAATTTATGTTCACACCAAATAGGGGTGCAACTCAGGAGAGGCCCAGTTTGTCCAGCCACACTTGAAGCAAAATATAGTATTGTTTCAAATTCATCTCCATCTGAGGTCAGAATTCATAGTTTCCCACTATGCCTTGTGACCTTCTTTCAAAAAGAAAAGGAGAAGATATCTTTCCATGACTTATAAGTCGAGCTCTAAAAACCTATAAATTTGACTGCTGTGTTGGATTATTTCATCTTACACGTATTTCACACTAACCCTATAAAGTAGCTTTTTGGTTCTTGGCTTTTTATCATGGAAATAGACTCTCAAATACATGTTGAGGGCCTGAAAGTTGAAAGTTGGCTTAGCTGATGGAATTCTTGTCTACCATTTGCAGGGCTCCATATTTGATTTCTAGAATCGTATAAACCAGGAGTAGGCAGTGCAAACGCCATAATCCCAGCTCTCTAGAGGTGAAGGCAGGGAATCACAAGTTCAAGATCCACTATGCAATGAGTTGGAGGCTAGCTTGAGATATATGAGACCCTGTCTCAATAACAACAGCAACAAGGCATGGTGATAAAATTGAGGGTTAAACCAAGTCTTAATAGGAAGGACACCAGAAAACAAGCCATCTGAAGATGTCTGTGCAGAACAGAGGAATTTCAAGGCCAGGAAACAGAGACAGATGGAGAAGAGAATTAACCACTAACTAGAAAGGACACTCCAAAGCCCTGAGGCCAGACCTGCTTCGAGGATTCTAAGGCAGGCAGAGGAAATCAGCAGATCCTTTTCAAGGCATTGCCTGAGAGTCGACTTTAACAGCCCCACCAACGTCATCGTTGGCACAAACTCTTTGTGAAAACATGTTCTTCCAAGTTGTAAAAAGAAAAAAAAAAGTAGAAAGTCCTTAAAACATAAACCCTGCCTTTTAGACGTTTAAAGCAAACTGAACAGCGTGCCTCATAGGCAGTCCTTTGCCAAGAAGTGATTTTCTTTTGGGTACTCCCTACTTTGCCCTTTGGGACAGCTCAATACTCTGGACAGAGTCAGCCCTGCGGTCTGCTTTCTGGGACCCATAGAACTGCTGGACAGAAGTTTTCTTCTTCGTGTACCACATGTATATCCACAGAGCAGCTTGAAGCCCTTGGGGCCTGAGGTCAATCCATCAAGAAAGAACATAAGAAACACTGGGAATGTTGCCAAGGAGCTAACTCTCATAGGGACACTATTTGTACGTACCGGAGTTTTGGAACTCAATCATGTAAATTTAAGACGTTGGGAGGAGGTAGAGCAGGTGATGCTCGTGTCTGCCTGTATCAGCTCACCCTGGGGTTTAAACAGACGTGCCCTGTGCCACTCCCTTAGACGGCCCTTTCCTCGGCGCAGCCTCACTGTGCAAATACGGGAGCTTTAGTGGTAGCCTTCTTCAGGCAATGCAGGGTCTGGGCTCTCTTTCTATTGCTCTTCCTAGAACATCTTGCTTGACTTCATGACTCTAGTCTACTAAACAGCTACCGGCCTTGTAGGAGCCTGGATCTTTAGGCAAGATTGAAACAGAGCAGAAGAACAGAGACCCGAGGATCCCTCAAATACATGAAAGGCCAAGCTAAGAGGATCCTGGGAAACACAAGGGAACAATTCTATTTCTTATAACTTGGTAACTTGTGAAGAAGTAATTTAATATCTGGTTCAATTGCTTTTCTACTTTATTCTGTCCACTGACTTCCAAGTCCCAGAGCATCCTTGGAGGTCATAAAGGAGCAGTGTCTGGGTACCATAGATGGCCTTTTCCTCACTCAAGCATTGCTAGAGCTCTACCAATGCAAGAGCTCAACATGTGCAGAGAACTGACAGAGAATGGCGTCCCCTGGTTCCGTGGCAGTGTTTTCTAGCATGCACAGACCTGGTTCTGATCTGCAGCACCGCTAAAATAATAAACAAACAAACAAATGATAGCCAGAACGTGCAGAGGGATCAGCAGCGTCTGTCCCCAAGATGGAGCCCTTTTGCTCATTTTTGCCCACGTTCATACTTCTACATGTAGAGAGGAGGTCTTGGGGAATGGTGTTGACGAGAAGGGCCAGTTTATGCCTTGGAGTCGTGGAGATCCCAGCCCTTGTCTTTCTGGACCAACGGGCCCAACTTGCTGATTGGTGTGAGAAGGAGGCAATGCTGTGGTTCTGTCTGAAATCACCCAGCAGAATCACATTTCTCATTGCTTCTTCATATAAGGTTCAGTACTCAGTATCCACCCACCAGATGGTGGTGGCGGGACTCAGTGGGAAGTTGCGTTTCCCTTGATACTCATCTTCTGCCCGCCCCTGCTTCTTTATCCTATACCAAACTCCTTGAACCTCCTCTTTTCAGTTCTTTCCCCGCATCCGCACTCTCAAAGGATTATTTGAGAACTCACCATCTGGTGAAAATGGCTAATCACAGGGCAAAAACTGGGTCTTCAGTGGTGACTGTCAGCTTTAGAACAGGCCTATTAATTTTTTAAAGCAGATTCTTAGCTCAATGGTAGAGTGCTTGCTTGTACAGGTTCTGGGTTCAATCCCTAGTGCCACACTCCATCTGGATCCTGAGTTTACTGATTCTCAATGCTCACTGTGACCCAAATCCCATAGAGCTGGCTGTTATAGGGAAACCCCATTTGAAACCTAGGTACAAATCCTCTAAGTGGGAGGGTTGGTAAGAGAGCAGGGGGAGTAGAGGAGAGGGGCGGGACACAACTTCTCAGCATCCACCATCCTCCCTCCTCTCCCGACTTGTTACAGTTTAAATTATGGCTTCCAAAAATATACGTAAAAAACACGAACTCCTGGAACCGTGAATGTGATTTTATTTAGAAATAGGTAGGATCTTTGCAGATACAGACAAGTCAGGGGGAGAGGTCATTCTGGAGTTGCGGAAGGCATTCTCCAGTGTGACAGGGGTCCTTCTAAGATGAGAAACACAAAGAAGATGACGTGAAGACACGGGAGAGATTGCCACACGCTAGCAGAGAAAGAGAGCAAGTGGTGCATGAGCGCAGCCAAACCCAGAACAGGCCTCGCAGGCTCGGCCCAGCATGTGTGACATGATTGTGATGGCACAGGCACTTTGGTCCAGGAGATGCTATACTCTTGACATCTTAAGCAGCCCAGTTTGTGGGACTTTGTGACGGTTGTGCTAGCAAACTAAGGAGCACCCCCTCCCACCGGTCCTGTCCTCACTTCTCTCCCAAGTCACAAAGGCAGAGTTAGCTCTCTCACTCCTGCCTGATATCGGCCTTGCTGTCAGTGGGCAGTGGCCGCTGATCTGGTCTCCTGGGAAGCATGGCGTCCGTGGCCTTTGGTTCCTCCCTGTTCTTTCAGAGAAAGATGAACAGGATGTGTCCCATATGAAGGTCCTGACCTCAAACATTACACCAAAGACAGCTCAGCTTACAGGGAATCAGTGGATAAACAAAAAAAAAAAAAAAAAAAAAAAAAAAAGCCCTGACTTCAATTCTAAATCCTTTGTTTTAGTGAAGCTGTGGAAAATGGATTTTTTTTTGACTCAGGATAGGGTCCAGCCAGAATACTACAAACCTATAGATGCCCAGTGGCCTAGGGCTTTCCTGCTTTTTGATCAGAACTCCTCCAAGGGTATCTACAATTTGTTGCTAGGCCCTCTTTTCTCTTTGCAGATGAAGAAAAGAAAGCAGAGCGGGATGTAGGTGGTGATAGAACTCTAAAATAGAGGAGTTAAAAAGTGGTACCCACAGTGGCTCTTCCAGATGCCCATCGTCTGGCATCTCACGCCACTCCCTCATGCTCTTACTTGAGTATATCTCTATCTGGTGCCCTGTAAATGATCAGAGTTTATGAACACTATCCTTTATCAAACACTGAACACTGTAGGCCTCCACCATACATCCTCACAGCAACTTGCAAAGACTCTCAGTCTCCATTTTATAGATTAGGCTCAGAGAGAGAACAGAATGTGCTCAAATTAACAAAGACATGGGTGGTTGAAGCAGTCAGCAAGTCCAGACATGACCATCCTCCCATTAGACTGCTCCACTCACCCATAAAGACAAACATATTTTTAGCTAGCCTTGAGCAACCAGTTTCTCTCGTAATCCACATTGCCTTTGAGTTAGGATAACCACCTCGAGGCTAAGGCCATTCTTCACAGTTCTCAGTCTTTCTCCGTTGCATGGCATTTCTGTTGAGAGCTGCGAACAAAGAAAAAGAGAAAGAAATTAAAGCTCTCCTAGGTCAAGCAGAAAGAACAAGCCTTTCTGGTTGTTCCATGACTTAAAACGCGCTTTGCATTTTATTGAAAGCTTTTGTTATACCTGCCGTGTCCTTGCCACAAAGCATGCCCAAGCCTTTCTCAGGACCAACAGTATTCAGAATATGTGGGGTTAGGAAAGTGAAAAGTTCTAAAGCCCACTAGGAATCTGGAAGCATCTCACTGTCGTGTCTAAAGGACTCTGGTTAGGAAGAAAGCTTGGAATACTCCAGAATTTCTAAATAGCCTGAGACTGGCAGTTTAGACTTTTGCATATGTATTGCCGAGCTGTGAACCTGTTTAGCAACTAAGCATATGTGGGAATTGTAAATTTTAATCCCAGATAAAGGAGGGATTAAACCAAGGGGATTAGAGGAAAAAGAGTTATTTAATTTTTTTTTCAGTGCTACAAATTGAATTCACATCTCAAGCTTTGTCTTGTATACTACCACTGAACTATACTCCCCACTAGACTATTAAATTGTAGATATCCATTTGTTCATTCATTTGTTCCTTCCCTCCCTCCTTTTCTTCCTCCCTCTGTCACTCACTTACAGACAGGTCTCCTGTAACCCAGACTGGCCTTGAACTCTGAGGATGACCTTGAACTTCTGATTCTACTGCCTCTAGAGAGTCCTGAGATTACAGGCATGCACCACTAGACACCTGATTTATATGGTGCTGGGAATTAAACCCAGGGGTGTATTGTGTGTGTGTGTGTGTGTGTGTGTGTGTGTGTGTGTGTGTGTGTGTGTGTGTTATACAAGCACACTAGCAACCTCCTCATTTTAAGAGTAGATATATAAAAACGCTTATATGAAGCTGCCTGTAGAGATGACACTGGCCATTGGGTTTCTCCCCCAAGGCTCTAATAGAAGGTAACTCTGTATAGTTTTAGGTAGACATGAGATAGAACAACTTTAATAAAAAAAAAAAAAACAAAGAATAAGAGAAGACACCTATTTCTGTCTTTGCAGGACCTCAGCTCTCCCTTGTAGCATGGAGTAGGCATAGATATATAAATCAGAGTGACTGTGCTCTCATAGAACTGACAAGAGATCAGGCAAGATGGCTCTGCCTGTGAAAGCACCTGTCTCCAAGCCTGACAACATCCATCAGACCCCTAGGATTATGGGATGGAAGGAAAGAACTGACTATTGCAAGTTGTACACACACACACACACACACACACACACACACAGCCACACCCCAAAACCAAAACCAAAATAACAAAGCCAACCAACCTCCTATGTCAGTGGGTTGAATTGACTCTGCGGCTATGCTTTCCTGACCACTGACATAGAATGTAATATTGGTCAGTTTTCCATTGCTGAAGCAAAGCACCAGAGGCTGCATGACATATAAAGAAAAGAAGATGATTTCGTTTGGGGGATTCAAGGGTGTGACACCTGCCTTGACTTTACTCTGATGAAGACCTTCCGGTGAATGACTTCATAGTGACAGGAGCACATGGAAAGTGTGAGAGATTTTTGTTGAGATACCAAGACAGACTGATAAGGAGCCAGTCTCACGCTGCATAACGGTCTTCCCTCAAGAGCTAGCTGGGGTCTCACAAAAACTCCTCAGTTCCTTGAGGACAGTGTCCTTAATGACATCCTGTATAGCCCTATCTCTTAAAGATCCCATTATCACTTAGCACAGTACACTGATGGCCAAGATGGGGAGCCACACTCAAATCACAACCAAGTCATAGCAAGCATCCAGGGCAAAAGATTATCCGAGTAGGAATAATTTGCTGAGAGTCTCCTTCTTTAAGGTTTTTGAAAATCTGAAAGAGCAGATACTTCCTTGAGTTGTCTGGCATACATCAATTCCTCCATTTTAACTATTGGTTCACCTTTGCATTAGAAAGCGCCGGACACCATAAATACTTCATAGTCCTCAGAGCACACTGCTGTTCTTTATCCTTAATGTTACAGAGCCACTGAATGCCAGCATCTCTTTTCTTCTGAGCAGATTCAAGCCCCAGGGATAGATTTCCCTCCAGGTCTTGTCTTGCATCGAGAGTACATCTGAATGCTACAAGGAGCCATGGGCACAGAGAGTGGGAGGACCAGAGTCTTGAAATATTGATAGGAGAAAATGAAAATTAATTGACCGTTCATTTTTTTCCCCACATAGCAAAAATGCAATAGATTTTTGCAGCTAAGAATCCTTCCCAGTAGGGCTGAATTTCTACTCTCCTGCTTCCCTCTGTGTGCCATCTAATTTACCACCCAGAAGGGCTCATGAATAACCTGGCATCACAGTATTTGCACATGGCAGCCAAGAAGCACTTTGCAATGATGAGCAGGTCTCGTGGTACTCAAATGTGTACATATGTAAAACGGTACATATGTAGAGCTAGACACAACATGCAAAAGTCATGATATTGGATCTTTACATTGGTAGCTAGATTATCCATTGGATACTGAATTGTGGTTATTTGGGCCTAGAGAGAAAGCTCAGTTTGTGAAGCACTTGTTTTGCAAGGACAGGACCTGAGTTCAAATGACAACAATGCTGGGCATGGTGGCATGTCTTTGTAATCTTAGCACTGGGGAAATGGAGACATGAAGCTTCTTAGGGCTCAGGCTAGCTTAGCTGGTTAGTTTCAGGCCAATGACAGACCCTGTGGCAAAGGTGTAGACAGTCTGTCTGAGCAGGATACTGGAGGGGTTCTCTGGCCTCCACATCCATGCATACAACATGAAGGTGCACATGTCCCCAGCCACCCATGCCTCCACAAAGAACCGTGAAGATACACATGCATAAAATTAAAAAAGAAAAGGATGTTAGCAACTTACTATAAATATGTTTAATAAAGGAAGTTAGCTTTTTCTGAAATTAGGTTTTCATTTTATAGACATGCTTACTTGAAATGTATTGTTTATTAGATAAGTCATAGCCTCTTAATTTTAATACAGGTTTTCCAACATGTTTCAGAAAGGAACAGTACATTTTTTGGAAATGTGAAAAAAAGCTCATCATTATTTTGCATGAACACTTTTATAAATATATATTTATATTAAGATGCTTAACTCATGGAGCCAGTTGTCAGTAAGTAAACACGATGAGAACAACATTGCTTATGTTTTGTATATTAAACTTTATTTAGGCATTTGGAGAAAGTAAATAACTTGCGATTTACATGTCTTTATTCTATTACTCATTCATTGTGGATACCCAGTCATATATAAGACAATAAAGCACAAGCATATTTTGAAAATGGTACACACTGACGCTGTCTGTCATTGAATGATAGCCGATCTCCATTTTGTCCCTTCAGGGCAAGGCCTGCCTCCCACCACTATCTTCCATGTCCACTGGATGCTTTAATTCACGAATAGATGACTCAAAACGGCTTTTAGTTTAAATCCTCTTGTTAAAAAATTATTTTCAGCATAACTCCATTTGAAAAGTCTTTTCCTGCAATTTCTAACTCCCCAAATCCCGGGGAAAAAAAAAGTTCCATTAAAAAATCATTTTGTGCCAAACTCTTTGGGTGGCAAAAGTGAACTGGTTTGACACGGGTTATTTATAGCTCGTCCGCATATCATTTACATTCAGATGCTCACTCTCGGGTACCAGTGAGCATCACTGAGGATCTGCCCCAGCCCAGGCGTCGAGGGTCGTGTAAGGGACTGTTCACACATGATCCTGCCTTCCTAGAAGCTAAACAGAACAAATTTGAAGCACGTCCGGTCCAAAATTTGCTTGCCTTAGTAAAAGAGAAAAACCAATGTGTGCGAAGAGGGTGGGGGAGCACGTTCAGCAAGTTACCTCGGCATAGAGGCGCAGCATAGATAGACATTCTTATTGTTCATACTGCGTAGAACTTTTTTTTTTTTTTTTTTTTTTTTTTTTTTTTTTTTTTTTTTTTTTTT
>NW_026068023.1:1156649-1207939 GCF_014885135.2 Alexandromys fortis | reverse complement strand
AGCAGGTGAGAGAGAGAGATGGATACACCATGGAGAGAGAGCTTGAGGATAGAGTTTATAAAGTAGGGGGTGGAGGGGAAGGAAAGTGAGAGAGAAAGAGAAGAAGGAAGGGGGTGGGGAGAAGGGAGAGAGGCAGAAACTGTCTCTTCAGAAGGGGGGGGGAGAGAGAGAGAGAGAGAGAGAGAGAGAGAGAGAGAGAGAGAGAGAAAGAGAAAGAGAAACAGAAAGAGAGAGAGACAGAAAGAGAGAGTTGAAGATGTGTTCGACAAACAGAAGCTAACTAGGAAGAACTCACAATAGTGAGAGATGGAGTGAGGAACAAAAGACATAATGAAGTATTGTTATATAACCCAAACTATATAAAAATAAGTGATCTGTGTTTACTGTTCAAAGTGATATCAAGAAATTATTAAATAAACCAGTAAGATAAATAGACAAATCTACCATATAAAAGTATTTGAAACAATTTATTCAACTAGACTGTCTTGAGGACCCTCATTCTTTGTACGTGCCTGTGACAGTGACTTTCTTCCAAAGAGCAGGGGATGGAAAATGAGAAAACAAGAGGGATTTTTGAGTAGAGAGACCCGATCAATGTATCCATGAAAGCAAGGTCAACAGCCGCAGTAATAAGTCATGTTGACAACATGTGCTCTTGACATGATTGATGGGAATAGCGTTTACTATTAAGCTCTTCCTTCACAAAGCCCCCAGTCCTAGACTGGTCACATGACTGACATCATCTGACCTCCAGTGAGCTATTCTATACAATGCCTGATGACTGTTTTCAAAATCCAAAGTCATCAAAAACAGGGAGATTGTGAGATACTCAATGTTGCCTAAGGGACTCTAAGGAAACGCAGTAACTGTATTTATTGTGATAGTGTAGATTGGGCCCTGGAGGACATGGAGTAGGGAATGGCATTATGTAAAAAGAAAGGAAATCAGAATGCAGCTCAAACTTTACTTAATGTGTACATCAATATCAGCTTATTAGCTGTGGCAAATGGGAAACTTAGGGTATAGTATATAGGCACTCTTTGCAGTCTTTACTACTTTATTAATCAAAATTATGCCTAGAAGACCTAATAAGCATATGAAAAGATGTTTGACATCATTAATCCTCAGGAAAATACAAGCTAAAGCTATCACAGAATACGTTAAACTCCCGAGAAACATTAACATTATAGACTGATGACAAGGATTTAGAGCTGGAATTTGCATGTACTTCCTTTGAAGATGAAAACAGTAAGATTTCACTATGAAAAATAGGTCAGTCATTGGTATGGGAAGTCCTTCTGTATATGTGCTGTTTTTATTGGTTAATGTATTAACAGAATACATTTGGCCAATGGCTTAAAGAATATAGCTAGACTAATAAAGTTATATAGGCTGGGCAGTGTGGTACATGCCTTTAATTCCAGCACTTGGGAGCCAGAGGCAGGCAGATATCTGTGAGTTCAAGTCCAGCCTGGAACAAGAGCTAGTTCTAGGACAGGCTCCAAAGCTACAGAAAAACCCTGTGTAAAAAAAAAAAAAAGTTATATAGAGAGAGTAGGCAGAGTCAGTGAGAAGCCATGTAGCTGCCAGCAGGAGACAGATGCACTGGAAACTTGCCGGTAAGCCACAGCCTCACAGCAATACACAAATTAATAAAAATGAGTTTATTTAAGATATAAGAGCTAGCTAAAATATGCTTAAGATATTGGCCAAACAGTATTACAATTAATACAGTTTCTATATGATTATTTCAAATCTGGGTGGCCAGGAAGAGCAGACTTTGCCAACAAGTCATTTTATGAAGTTCTATGTATAAAATCATAGGACCCAGTTATCATATTCCAGTATTATATTATATACTCAAGATATAGTAGAACATATACTTTCACATAATGAAGTATACATGTATATTCATGTAAGGTTTCTTTTTAATCACCAGCCTTGCTAAGGATAAAAAGATAACCCAAGTGTCCACCAACATCTACACAGATAATCAACTGTGGAACTGGGGGCATGTTCATGCAATAGAGTGCTACTTATTAATGAGAAGAAGCAGACAACAACGTTAGTGAATCTCAGGACATGCTTAGTGAGACAGGAGATACACACACACACACACACACACACACACACACACACACACACACACACACACACTCCATCACAGCACTTCAATGAAATGTTAGCAAATACACAGTCTGTTGCATGAGGCAGAAAACCGAGCCCCAGGGCCCACTCTGGGGACCAGATATTCACACCCAGAGGGGCCAGAGAGGACATTTTGTACCAGTGGAGTGTTCTTAAATTGAGTGCAATGATGATGTCACTAAATGCCTTTATAAATACCATCAAGTGACACACTTCTAAAGGTGCATTTTATGTCCTGTAAATGACTTTTAATGAAATTGACTATTTTTAAAGAGGTCTTAAGGGTTCTAAAGATGCCTCAAGAAGGACCGCCTTGTCCTTCGGCGGTCTCATGGCCTTTCCACCATGCCATCCCATGCCGTCCCATTGCATCCTATCCCATTTCCCTCTTTGCCTCCCAGCTGTTTGCTCAGTGTCTTCCCTGTTTTGTAGGTGCTTGATCCTCAGGTTATTTCAGAAGATAAAAGGTTTGGTGTAATGTTTTTTCCCCTTGGAGCTTAAAGAAGTGATGCTACAGTGTGCTTGGGAAGGAGGAATGGACATCTTGCCCTGTTTGTGTGTGTGTGTGTGTGTGTGTGTGTGTGTGTGTGTTTTTTTTATGACTCACAAGGCCCTGGGAACAGAGCATGCAAGGGGCAGGCCATCAGGACACACAGCTGCTCCTCTACAGGAGAGAAGTGCTCAGCAGGGGCTGTCTTGTGGAGCTAATACAGGCCCTGGAAATCACACGCAGCCATACGGAGGCCAGCAGCAGAAGCCCGTAAAATGACAGGGACGAACAGAAGGCCGGCTTCCCACTGCTCATTTTCTCTGAGAAGGAGAGCTCGTCACTCGTCCTTGCAATGAACAAAAGATGCATAGACAGTGTTAGTTTGGGAAAGCTTGGGACTACGGACTGTGACCAGTGTAATAACACTGTTTTGACAGAACATTCTCCAGAGAGAGGGAAACTTTAATAACCAACATTGAATTACCAAAAGAATCACTGGACCAGACTGTGGCTTAGAAAGATGGGTGATTAAGATGCACGCCCTGAGTAGATTAGGTTCAGAGAAGTTTTGAGATTATAGTAAGTTTCATTTAAAAACTTTTCACTGAAGGGGTCTGGAGAGTTGGCACAGAGGTCGAGATCACTAGCTGCTCTTCCCAGAGGACCTGAGTTCTAATCCCTACACCTATATCGGCGTCTTACAAGTGCCAGTAGCTCCAGCTCCAGGAGATCTGATGTTCACTTCTGGCCTCTGTGGGCATCTGCACACATGCGGTATATGCTACACACACACACACACACACACACACACACACACACATATTTAAAAACTTGCTTTGATATATCACGACCTAAGTGCTTTATTTATGCACTTATAGTACTTTGTAGTGAATTTTTACTGGCCTGTGTACTTTGCACATTTGTCTGTCAAGATACATTCTTCTATAACACAATCTTTAATGTTTATGCAATGTTCCATCCCAGGAATGTATGTATTTTACCTAACTAGTAGCTTATCGTTGAACATTAAGTCTTATCCCTCCCAACTCCCTCCCCCGCGTCTTTCAAATAAATGTGGTGAAGAATATTGCACACGTGTCTTTTCACACCACCCTGAGTTTCTATAAGATGAATTCACAGTTGGGAACTCAATGGGGGCAGAGGGCATTTGTGTTTTAGGGTTTTTAACACCATTTACAAGGTGTGTGCCAATTTACACATGAGCTAGAAATCAGCAGTCTTGAAAGGATAATTTTCTGTTTATTTATACACCTACTCTGGCTCTGCCCTGAGCTGAAAGAATGATCATTACAATTAGTGCAAATTTAGAGCTAGCAAAATAGCATTACCAACAATATTGAAGCTTCATCTTAGTTGAGCCTTGGGAATAACCACGCCCCACAGAGTGAGAGTAACAATAGGCTGCACATAGAGACCTCATACCAGACAGCACACACAGTGCTTTGCAGACATTAATAATCCATTGAAGTATTAACCTCCCCCCCATTTTAAAGCAGAGGAAACTGAGTCACAAAATGATAAATGCCTTGATAAACATGGTCTTTTTAATGACCGTATTAGTAGCATCATCACAACCTGGGTTATTTTAGTATTTCCTTTAATCTTCTTCTTTCACAAACATACATGTGGTGCATGTGTACAGTGGCACCAAGGAGCTCCACAATAGCCCAGAATAGAGTATAAAAAGGTTTATTTATTTATTCGGGGATAAACTCACAGTAAGGGTAGTGATCCACTGTCCTCTCTGCGCGCTGGGAACCAAACCGAATCCAGCAGAACAATGGGCCGCACACACTTTTCATCTGCATTTATAGTACAGGAGACCACGCCCAAAGTGGGCCAGTATGAGAAAGGCTATTGGCTGAAGGAGTTTCCACAGCACATGTGGGCCTAGGTATGTGTACTTGTGTGTGTGAGGGCTCACGTGTGTGCAAGGTAGAGATGCAGGTGCATGTGGGAGCCTGTGCAGTGAGGCTGGTGTTGGCAGTCATCCTTTTTTGTTCTCGCTATTCATTGAGGCAAGGGGCTCAGTCAAACCCACAGCTCACCAGTCTGGCTGGTGAGAATGGGGCCAGTCTTGCTAGCCAGCTTGCTCCAGAGATACCGCATCTTTGCCTTCCAAGGCTGGACTTTGAGGTGGGGTGCTGTGCCCATCGGCATTTATGTGGGTCCTTGGGGGATCCAAACTGTAGTCTTCTTGCTTGTACAGTGAGTGATTTAACCGCTAAATCATCTTCCCAGCCTGCTTTTAGTATTTCTGCATATCGTATTCCATTTAATTTGCCTTAAGGCTTGAGTAAGTTTGCTCTTATACATATGAACTGCCAGCTCACCGAGGAACCCGTGCCTGGAATATGAAGCAGTATGCTTGACCAGTAGGGAGGCCCATGTGGTAGACTCTGGTAAATACTCCCTTCATTTTAGAAATGAGAACAAAGAACATTTGTAAATCCTAAGTGCAATGTTATGACATGCTGTTCCAACTAGCTGTGGGGTTTGTCACAAACAGTCTGTTGCCAGGTGTGGTGGTACATATTTTTGATCCCAGCACTAGGGAGGCAGAAACAGGGGATCTCTGAGTTGGAGGCCAGCAAGGGCTGCATAGTGAGACCCTGTCCCTGAAAAATATTGTCATAGTTGAGAATGTTCTGAAGCTTATGAATGGCACTTTTATGTCACTTAGAGTGGACGTAGGTTTGTCCTTGTACTGAAGTCACATCCCTCCTGCTAGTTCCAGTGTGCCTTCAGAGTAGGACAGAGGATGGTATAAGGGCTAGGTATGCCCTTTTTTTTGACAGTACACTATACCATCGTCATGTACAAAGCTTCTACTCAAGAACCACACAATCAGTTTGCCAAAAAAAAAATGCACAATAAATCTCTGGTAGTGTTTTAACTTTGGGTTGGGCTGCACTAAACCAAAGCTTGCAACAACCTGCAGCCCCTCTTGCTCGCAGCTGGGGAGCGGGGGGCTGGTACATGTGTGAGCGTCTGCACTGGGAAACACAACTCCTAGCTGAAGGAAGAAACTGGAAGCAAACCATATTAATGGGATCAGTAGGAAAAGGTCTGTTTGCCTCAACACAGATGTTCCCTTCGTCTTCTTTCCCTAATTAGTGCCAGGGAGCTAAATTCAGACTCTGCCCACAACAACAGCTATAAAAGATGAGGTGTGTGTGCCCACATTGGGACAGAAAGCACCCTGGTGATGCTTCAGCCTGCTGAAGGCTACTGAGATAGCCACGAGAAGAATGGGCCGTCTGAAAATCTTCATCATTAAAGAAATGTTTTCCCATTGATGAACAGCTTGCTGAAGCCAGATAAGCAGTCTGAAAAGCATCAAAATGGGAGCATTCTTAATAATTCATTTGCTTTCGGTGTCTGGAAAGCAACCGCCATCCTATCCCTCAGCAAGCCAGGGCAGTCTGCTAATGTTTACAGTGGCCGGATGTCCCTTTCCTTTGTTAGTATTGACATCCAGGATGTGAATGCTCTTGCTCGCTGATGTCCCTGCTAATTAAGTCAGTGAATCTCAGGGGAAGCTTCATTCATTAACTGTGGCAGTGACAAACCATACTCTAGTCCCATCCCTGAGAGACCATTTCCAAACTGATACCCATGTTCAGGGCCAGCAACAACCTCGGGATGAATTCGGCCAAGTGCCATTTTGTTGTGTATTTCAGCGTATGGATAAGAAATCTCTATTATTCCCTCCATGTCCAGATGTCACAGTAGCCAGGAAACCTGTCCTTCTGAAGAAGTCTTCTGTGTCTAAGAGAAATGGTCTAGTACGTAAGAGGAATCAGGATATAGAGACCTGGCTTCTCCTCTATTTAATTACCACTCACTGTGTAACGCTGGGCAAGGCTCGCCATCCCTCTGAGCACTCATGTGGTAGTAGGTGTAATGCTATCCTTTCCAACTTTAAAACCACAATTCACTTTGAATTCTGGACTGCCAACTTCAGTGCTGCTGAATGGCCCTGCGAGTCTGATACAAAAGCAGAGGTGTTCAGCTATTAGAGCTTCAGGTTCCTCCAGAGCACAGTCTCTAAGTTCCAGACCAAAAGCAAGTGCATTCGTTACTTTTCTGTTGGTATAATAAAACACAATGACCAAGGCAACTTACAGAAGAGTCTACTTGGTTTCAGAGGGAAGACTCCATCGCATAAGGAGAGCAACAAGGGTGGGATGAGAGAAGGAACCTGTCCGCAGGGATGAACTTCCTTCAGCAACTACACTTCCTCTGCCTTCCCAAATAGCCCCATCAATAATGAACCAAATGTTCGAAGACCCAAGAGTCTGTGTATGTGTGTGTGTGTGTGTGTGTGTGTGTGTAGGGGCATTTCTCATCCAAACTAACATAACAAGGAAATAATATTGTTGTTTACTCTTTCCTTTTTTTCTTTCTTCTTTCCTCTTCTCCTTTCCTCTCTTCCTCTCTCCTCCCTTCTTCCCTCTTCCTTCCTTCCTTCCTTCCTTCCTTCCTTCCTTTCTCCTTCCTTCCTTCCTTCCTTCCTTCCTTCCTTCCTTCCTTTTTTTTTTTTCGAGACAGGGTTTCTCTGTGTACCCCTGGCTATCCTGGAACTCATTTGTAGACCAGGCTGGATTCAAACTCACAGAGATCTGCCTGCTTCTTACTGTCTTCTTCTTATTCTTCTTATCTTGTTCACAACAGTATAAATATTTGCTTTTTTTTTTGGCTATGGAGACACTATTAGTAAATACAACAAAAGGGGGATTATTTCTCATGTGTGTAGGGTTAGAATGATTGAGAAAGGGTGTTTTGTAACCAAAGGTGTCCTGAAACTCACAATGAGAAGAGGCTGACTTTGAACTCCTGCCTCCATTTACCAAGTGTTAAGATTATATTATTTGCTATTATGTCTGGCTCCAAAAAACTTATTTCAATAAAAATGTGTCAAACCATTTAACACTTATTTTTAAATTGTTTTTTTGTCTGGTTGGTTAGCAACCCTCTCTCTGTTTCTTTTTTGGTGTCATCTAGATTAAAATATGATGACTCACATATATATTCCTCAAGCCAGAAGCAAAGAGGGCACATGAGCCTATCTGCCATCACCCTCACTAAGACATAACCAGACACTGAAGACACTCCATCTGTTGTAGGAGGCCGCTTGTTTGTTCCCAGCTGTCCATACTTGAGATAACTATACAGAAACTGTATTAATTAAATCACTGCTTGACCCATTAGCTCTAGCTTCTTATTGGCTAACTCTTACATCTTAATTTAACCCATTTCTGTTCATCTGTGTATGGCTGCATGACTGTGGTGTGGCTGTGGCTTACCAGCAAGGTTCAGTCTGGTGTCTGTCTGTGACGGGGCTACATGGCTTTTCCTTGACTCCACTTGCTTTCTCCCAGCGTTCAGTTTAGTTTTTCGTGCCTAGCTCTACTCTGCCCTATCAGGCCAAGCCAGTTTCTTTATTCATTAACCAAAAAAAAATCAACACCTAGACAGAAGAACTTCCTACATCAGTCCACCCAATTTTTGTCTATCTCCAGCATGCCTCTTATCCAGCTCCCATCACCTCCCATTGAACAGAGATTGTATTAACTCCCTGAAAGTCTCTCCAGGTCCCATTTCCCAAGTATTCTTTTGACTTCAGTAAAAACAACCTTCCTAGAGCTTGAATTGCTTACTTTGTCTTGTTGTCTGTATTCTAAAAGATTTCTAGCTGCACTGAAGATATTCATTTCACCCTGGTTTGCAAGAATCCTATATGAGTTATTCAGTCTCCTCTCTCATTCATCACCAATCTCCCAAAACTATTTCCTCTTTAAGGCTACTTCACATTGCTACATGGTAGGCTAGCTCCCACCCTGACCTACCAGCTCCTATACATGTTATAGCTCCCTGTTTGAATGTCATTGCAGTAGACTAGCTCCTCTTTGCTCCTTCTCCCAAAACTTGCATTTTTTATTACAATTATAATGGCAAGTGATATATTCTCTTTCCCTCATGCAGTTTTCTGAGGAGGTGGTACACTCTGTCTTAGCACCATATTCCTCTTCCACCAAAATGGCCAGTTCACTGTAAGCCTGTCTTTGTTGGCTGAATAGAGACGCGAAACACATTCCTCTCTTTCAATGACATTATTTCTTCCTTATCAAGCTATTTTCATGGACAATGCTGACTGTTACAGTCATTTTCTTTGAAGAGTTCTCCCTCTGAAGAGTTGGGTCTGTACTGGGTGGGTCTTATTAAAGAGTCACCATCTTCTCTCTACATGCACACTTTTCTGCTTAGGTATGCAGAGTGTCTGAGGGTAGGCTTCAATCTTAGATAGGGTTTTCATTGCTGTGAAGAGACGCCATGATCACTATGACCAAGGCAACTCTTTTTTCTTTTTTTCTTTTTTTTTAGATGCGCCTTAGGCATGGAAAAGCTTTGGCCGCCAAGCCAGGCATTGAGCTAGGGTGAACAAAGGACTGCCATCTGTTCTGCCCCTAACTGATAGATTTAAGATCAACACCACCAACAAGGTGTCTCTTTGTCTGTTGCCAAGGGTTTAGTAGAGTTCTTTTTATTTCTTCATCTTTTAATTAATTTTTTTTTTACTTATTTTGCAGACCAACCACAATTTCCCCTCACTCCTCTGCTCCTGTTCCTTCCACCCATCTCCTGTTAATCTTTTTCCATCCATCCTCCTCCTTTCAGAAGGGGGCAGGCCTCCCATGGGAGTCAACAAAACATGGCAAACCAGCATGGAGAATAGGTCCTCAAAAGCCAGCTCCAGCACAAGGAACAGGTCCTGATCCCACTACTAGGGGTCCCACAAATAGACCAAGCTATACAACGGTCACTTACATGCACAGGGCCTAGGTCAGTCTCATGTAGCTTTCAGTCCAGAGTTCATGAGCTCCTACTGGCTCAGGTCAGCCTTCTCTGTGGGTTTTCCCTTCATGATCTTTTTACCCTCTCCCCTGCCCCAGCCAGGGCACATATAATCCTTCCTTCCTCTCTTTCACAGGACTCCTGGAGCTCAGCCCAGTCTAGTGCTTGGCTTTAGATCCCTGTATCTGCTCCAATCAGTTACTGGATAGAGTATCTCTGATGACAATTAGGGTAGTCACTCATCTGAGACAGGAGAAGGCCAGGTCAGACACCCACTCTACTATTGCTAGGAGTCATAGCTGGAGTCATCCTTGTAGATTTCTGGGAGTCTACCTGGCAGCAGGTTTCTCCCTAGCCCCAAAACATCCCCTTCCATCAAGACATCCCTTTCATTACTCTCCCCGCCCCCAAATCCTGCCCCAACCTATCCAACCTCATCCCTGATGTTCCCATTCTCTTACTCCCTCCCATTCCCACTCTCCCAGTTTACCTAGGAGATCTTATCTATTTCCTCTTCCCAGGGAAATCTGTGGTCTCTCTTTGGGTCCTCATTATTATCTAGCTTCTCTGGGGCTATGGACTGTAGCTTGGTTATCCTTTACTTTACAGCTAATATTCACTTATGAGTTAGTACATACCATGTTTGTCTTTCTGGGTCTTGGTTATCTAGCTCAGAATGATTGTTTTTTTCTAGTTTCATCCATTTGCCTGCAAATTTCATTATGTCATTGTTTTTTACTACTGGGCAATACACCATTGTGTAAATGTACCACATTTTCTTTATCCATTCTTTGGTTGAGGGGCATCTAGCTTGTTTCCAGGTTCTGGCTATTATGAATAATGCTGCTATGAACATAGTTGAGCAAATGTCCTTGTGGTATGATTGAGCATCCTTTGGTTATATGCCCAAGATTGGTATAGCTGGGTCTTGAGTTAGATTGATTTCCAATTTTCTGAGAAATTACCATACCAATTTCCAAAGTGGCTGTACAAGTTTACACTCCCACCAACAGTGGTAGATTGTTCCCCTTACTGCACATCTTCTCCAGCATAGGCTGCCATTTAGTGTTTTTGATCATAGCCATTCTGACAGGTGTAAGATGTTACCTCAGAGTCATTTTGATTTGCATTTTCCTGATGTGCTAAGGATGTTGAACAATTCTTTATCTGCATCTTGCCCATTTAAGATTCTTCCGTTGAGAATTTTCTGTTTAGATCTGTACCCTATTTTTAAATTGGATTACTTGATATTTTGATATCTAATTTCTTGAGTTCTTTATATATTTTGGAGATCAGTCCTCTGTAAGATGTGGGGTTGGTGAAGATCTTTTCCCATTGTATAGGCTGTTGTTTTTTCTTCTTGACAGCATCTGTTGCCTTACAGAAGCTTTCCAGTTTTAGGAGGTTCCATTTATTAACTGTGGATCTCAGTGTCTGTGCTACTGGTGTTATATTCAGGAAGTGGTTTCCTGTGCCCATGCACTGAAAGCTACTTCTCCCTTTCTCTTCCATTAGATTCAGTGTAACTGTATTTATGTTGGGGTCTTTGATCCACTTGTACTTGAGTTTTGTGCAGGATGTTAGATACAAATCTATTTGCATTCTTCTACATGCCAATATCCAGTTATGCCAGCACCGTTTGTTAAAGATGCTTCCATTGTATAGTTTTGGCTTTATCAAAAATCAGGTGTTAACATTGGAGCACCAGACTGAAATCTCAAGGTCCAAATCAGGAGCAGAAGGAGAGAGAGCACAAGCAAGGAACTCAGGACCGCAAGGGGTGCACCCACACACTGAGATAATGGGAATGTTCTATCGGGAACTCACCAAGGCCAGCTGGCCTGGGTCTGAAAAAGCCTGGGTTAAAACCGGTCTTGCTGAACAATGAGGACTACTGAGACCTCAAGAACAGTGGCAATAGGTTTTTGATCCTACTGCACCTATTGGTTTTGTGGGAGCTAGGCAGTTTGGATGCTCACCTTACTAGACCTGGATGGAGGTGGGTGGTCCTCGGACTTCCCACAGGGCAGGGAACCCTGATTGCTCTTTGGACTGACGAGGGAGGGGGCCTTAATTGGGGGAGGGGGAGGGAAAGGGGAGGCGGCTGGGGGGGAAGAGACAGAAATCTTTAAAATAAATAAATAAGTAAACAAATAAATAAATAAAAAGATTTTCAGTATTAAAAAAATCAGGTGTTAATAGGTGTGACCACGGCAACTCTTATAAAGAAAACATTTATTTGGGGTAACTTGCTTACAGTTTCAGAGGTTCAGTCTATTATAATCTTGGAGCATGGTGACATACAGGCAGACATGGTGGTAGCTACATCTTGGCTTGCAGGGGACAAGAAGTCCACTGACTGTCACACTGAGGGAAGCTTGAGCAAAAAATGACACACTTCCTCCAACAAGGCCACAACTCCCAATAATGCCACTCCATTTGGGGGCCATTTTCTTTCAAACCACCACAGCATGTCCCAAGATATTTGATGCCATCATCAGGACCTCACTCTGTGCTTCTCTTGCGACCTCCCTGGAGAGATTTCAAAGGAGAGGCACGGCGTAGGGTAGAAGACAGAGTTTATTCCAGAGAAAAGACTCACTGTCAAGAGGCAAGCCTGCAAAAGGCCATAGAGAGAGAGACAGCTGCACAAACGTTGGGTAGGCTTAGTTCCCAATTCCCGGACAGCTTTCCTAAGGGACATTTCTCTGTCCAGATGATTGACAGGCTCATTTGGATCAGCTTTTACAGGACTGGGCATTGGTATGTCCTTGTTTTTGTTCATTAAGACAAGGTCTCGTGTATCCTGTCTGGCTACAAAATGACATTCATTAAGTAGCTGAGGATGATAAACTTCTGGTCCTCTTGAGAGCTGTGTGCCATGCATAGGGGCCACCACGCATGGTTTATGTGCCTTTTGAATGATGTCCTTGCACTTTATTAGAAGATTTACACAGTGATCTTCTAAAGTTTAGGGTTCCTGAAACCAGGTTTTCAGAGTTACCCACAAGTGACTTGTCTGGCATTTCAGGGTGTCACACCAGGACCAGAGATACCACACAGCAATTGCAGTCCTTTGTTTGCCCAAGTTGTTGATTCTGAGAAAGGAGCCCAGCCCAAATGACCTCTAATTCTGCTAATATCTGCCTGGCTACCTAGCAATGTGATGGCTGTTCCAGCTCCGTTTCTGCTGTTGTAATAAAACATCCCGATAAAAAGCTACTTCTGGGAGAAAGGGCTTACTTTGCCTCATGATTCCAGGGTACTATTCCTGAGGATGTCATGGTCGCAGCAGTGTGACATAGCCAGTCAGAACACATCCACAGTCTAGAGCAGAGAGAAGGAAAAACCATATATGCTCGCAGCCTAGGACCCAAACCCAGAAAACAGTACAACATGCAGTGGGCTGGGTCTGTCAATCAACCCCCCCCCCCAAAAAATCCCTCCCAGGCCTGCCCATAGGCTAGCCTGATCTAGATAATCCCTCACTGAGATGGCAAGGATTCTGTTCCTTTTCTAGGCACTTGACTCTGGGCAAAGACTGTAGCCTGTTTCTTAAGCTGTAAAATGAGTTGATAATAGAATCTGATAGGTTTTTCTTGAGGATTTAATGAGGTAATGAATGTAATTATAATGACTAGTGCAATGCCTGACCTGCAACAGATGCTTAGCAAAGCTCTCACTAATAATGTTTTACTTAATCAGGAAAGGCAAATCCAAATGTGCAGGGGTGGGGGCTGGGTAGGGATGGGAGGGGGCGGGGCATCTGGAGAATTATGCATTCTGTTTTCTGCCCACCCTCCAACACTCTCTCCAACACTCCTGAAAAGTGGTGGGCTTTAATTCCCAGTCCTATTAAAAACCAGCTTTATAAACCAGTACTATGAAATTGCTGATATGCATTAAACTTTGACAATCTGAATTACGTTTAGGAATAATGAATATACATATAATGGGCATTTTGTTTGTTTTTGCTGTTTTGAGGCAAATTAAGTCATTTGCCTGGAGGCCACCCACATATTGGTGTTTGGTGACAGCTCAGTACAGGCAGAGCGAAGGTGATCTAAACCTTTTACCCAGGGGTTGTTACACACAGAGTGCCAAGACAGCAAGAACTCCACATTCTCCTTGCCCTGCCCTCTCCGTTGCAGCGTGGGTTTGTGTAGGAAGTGTAGCCCTGGTGCTCCGTGTAGATAGTTGAGTGGGAGGGGATAAATTGCAAGCTTTGTTTCCCTCCCGCTGCCTGTCATCCAATTCTCCGCTTTTCTCTGACTTTCATGAGTGATGAGGTCATCCCAGCGCGAGAAAATCAAACTCCTATTTTTCAAATTCAATGAAGGCCAGCCTTGTTTAGTCTTCATAAACAGAGGCCAGACCCATGGAGCCAGGAAGACAAGCAGCCCGCCCTCTAGTGGTCACACTGCGCAGTGCCCGTCACTCCGTTGAGAACGGACAGGAAGGCGGGAGTGTGAGGTCTAAAATGTAAGTTAAAATTAGATCAATAGTCAGCTTGGCTGTCTCAATCAATGCATTGCAGGGAGAGCATGCAACCATCTATTTATAAGCTAAACCCGGCATTATGTTCCTCTTTTAGGACGCAGAGATCCATTACTGCGCGCGGCGGGGGAGAGGATGCTGCGCGGAGCAGGATCCTACCACTTTACAGCTCGCTGACTCTCCCGACCTCACCAGCCTGGGATGGGAGGTTGCTGAGCAGACGGAGGACCCGCCCAACCTGCGGCTCCCTTTGCTGAGGACTGTGCCCCTGCCGTGTCCCCTAACCAATCACAGCCGCCAATCCCTTACCACGATTGACTGCATCCTAGTCTTTAAATTGACGGGGCCATAAAGGGGAACGGGCGGGGCTGAGGAAGGGAGAAGAGGCGCAAATACATTAAAAATAACAGAACTCGAGAGCCCTCCTACTGAGACAGGGCGCACATCAGTTGGATTCTAGCCACAGGCTTGACTGCCCTTTGACAAATGTTTCCCAAGTAGCTTCCCCACTGTCCTGAATTATTCAGTCCCTGCCCAGGCAATTATTGCTGTCAATAGCTGTGGTTCATCCTTCCCCCTCCTCCATCATCATCCTCATCAAAACACGAACAGGAATCGATTTGTGTAGCAAGCCAGCGTAGTTCTTAAAGTCTGGCTGAGGTGAATCTGTACTCTATTAGCTCCGGCAGCCCTCCCCTCCCCCGGGGAAGGAACTTCTGAAATACGAAACAGATCTACAGGCAGCTACTGCGTTCATGTCGTTAAATTACACTCTTTGAAATATGCCACAGGAAAAAAAAAAGAGATAAAATTTGATCTGGCACCCCCATAATGCAAGATCAAATCCTATTTTTCAAGAAATGAAATCTTGTCTTAGAGATGTATATAGCATATTATACAGATTTACAGATTTACTTCTTTATTTTTGTTTTTCTGTCTCTGATAATTTTCTTTCATAAGCATGTACTATTTTTATGGTAGAAAAATTTTAAGGGCCCAAAGAATTTTAATGTTAGCGTAAGTGTACATTAGATATATTTTTAGTATCGATCTATTAGCTGCTATATCATTTGAACATAAAAGAGTTTTGAACTAAAGATAGGAACTGTTGCATTCTTTATTTAGAAAGAGTCTCTTTCCTCCTCTTCCACTTCTTGTTGGCTTACCTCCAAAACCTTCCGCATCTGTGTCTTTCTCAGCGTCTACACCGCTCCTCTCTTAGGGACCAGTCACCATTTATTATCTTTCACCTGTGCGCCCAAAATATCTGGTCTGTAATTTCTACCTCCGTCTTTTCCCAATGAAGGTCCTTACCCGCCACTGTAGCAACCAGATTGCTCTTTTAAAATGCAAATCAGATACTTCCTCCTCTCCGTTTAAAAGCCTGCCTTGGCTTCTCAGAGGGTCTTGGTTAGACTAAATTTCTTCCCATAGCCAGAATGTAGCCTGCTGTGCCGGCCAGCTTCTCTTCTCTGTCAACTTGCCTGGGTTTGGAATGACCTGGATGGTATATGACCCTTGGAGGTGCCTGTTTCCAGAGCCTTTAGCTGAGGCACTGAGATGGACACACATAGCTCAGTCGCTCCATGGGCTGGGATCTCTGACAGAATAAAAAGGGGGAAGTAGGGAGGCTGGGGAAATGGCTCAGCAGTGAAGAGTGCTGCCTGCTCTTGCAATGCTCACATCTGCCTGTAATCCAGCTCCAGGGAGATCTGAAGCCTGAGGCACACAGGCACACACACCCAAGCGCAGGCACACTTAGACACATAAATAATTAGAAGTCTAAAGTTGTGTGTGTGATGGGGGAGGTGACAGGGACAAAGGAACTGGGCACCAGCATTCTCTCTCTGGTTCCTGACTGAGGAAGCAATGCGAATGCCCACCTCGCAGTCCCTATATCTTGTTTTGCCAGCCATGGTGGACTACATCCTTCAAATGGTGATAAATTGGGGTGAGTAATGGATGCTGGGGATCGAATTCAGGTCTCCTTGGACAGGCGCCCTTACAGGGTGACCACCTGGTCAGCCCGGATATATTTCAACACAGCAATGAGCTACGAATGGAATTCTAGTTTGCTTGCACACAGTAGATTAGAAGCCCCTTCTCTTTGGGCTCTAGGATAGTGCCTGGCTCCTGGTTGGTGTTCAACAGGTGCTTGTTAAATGAGTTATTGAATATGATTTCCTAGTAACTGGCTTATAAATGCTGCTTATAATATTCTGAGTATTCTGCTTTGAATTTTAAATCTATTTTTCTGCCCATATGCTTCCTCCTCTCAAGTGTGAACTCCATGAGGTGGGATCATATTTAGTTCATTTCATTTTCTACAGCCTTATGGAGTCTGACACATTACAGGTGTTTAATATATTTGTTGGATTAAAAATGGCTGTAAGTGAATGGGTAATGAGTTGACTCAATGTGACCTTGTCCTAAGTCAGACCTTTCACCAGGGAAAATGAAATGAATATTGATGCCCAGAGAAATAGATCGTTACTTTGATCTTCCTCTGCCCTTCTCATCCCTGCCCCCCACACTTGTTTGCAGTATTTTCAAAGGATATTATCATATTTGTTCTACCATTTGATCTTTACATTAGTCGGTACGTAGGAACAGAAGCTAGGGTATTAACTGACCTGTTCAAGTGTACACAGCTAAGATGCAACAGACAGGACTTGCTAACTTCAAACACGTGGACACCAGCATTGACCAATATCTTCCCTCCTCAACCACATTTCTGGTTCAATGAGAATTATAAATTCAAAGTATCTTTAATGGGTTCTAACACATGCCAGGCTCCCAATAAGTGGTCCTTCCTTCCTCTTGGTCACACACGGGCTCTCGCATCGCCTCATGCCCACAAAGAATGCTTCTGTATTCATTTCCTTCTTTTCCTTGCAAGGCTGATCTTTCTATCCTCCTTATGGTATGAGTTTAGTGTATTAATTAGATATTTTCACAGATCTGAGCCGCATGAAGTGGGTTTTCGTACGCTGACAACGGATTGCTCTTTTAATATTTACTCTGAACATATAGCAATAGGTGTGTTCAACATACCTTGGTGAGAACCCTCTAGCTGAGAGCCCAGAATGTCCCCCAGTGCAGTGTCAGTGAGGAGATGGCACACAAGGTGCCAGATCTTGTCAGTTTTAACAAAGCCGCAATCACAGAACAGCCAGAGAGGACAAGTGATGCACAAAATTAGTTTTGCTACAGACAAAACAAATTAGAAGCCTATTTGAATCATTCATTCGCTTGTGCATTTACTTGTTAAGTGTATTCTACATTTCAAGCATTGTACTAAGTTTAGGAGGAGAGAGGCAAGCAAAAATAGACTGAATATCTACTGATTTGGCTTTGGTGGAAAACATGGGTTTGAAACAAAGGCTAACCCAACAGACTTCAGTGTGATGAGCAGGTAAAACAAGAGCTTGGCATAGTTCAGAAACTTCAGCGGTAATTTCTTGAGGACGTGATAAGTAAGCTAGGATATGTGGGTCAATATTCTAATGGTTAGTAAAAATGAAGCCAGGGAAGGGAATGATGGAGAAACTAGCCATAGTGGCCAACTTTCAAATAAAGTTTTGAACATTTAATATGTGTCTAGATGATAAGCATTATAAGAGTGGTCAGAAATAGAAAGTCACAACTTTATAAGCTTACATTGGAGTGGGAGAAGGTATACAAGAAACCACACAAAAATTAAAATAGCAAAGAATGTTAAAGCATTATTTTTGTTTATGGAGAAAAATAAACCATGGAAGTGAGACAAGAGATGAGCTTGGTGGGGTGGTGAGACGTTAGAGAGGACTGAATGTTCTCAAGAATAACACAGCAGGCCCAAAGCACTACAGGAGCAAGGGTGCAGAGGAAACAGCTCTCTGGAAGGTGACTTCTTGGTTCTGTGACTGTCATGGTCCCAGCTGACTGTGTACTTGAGAAAGTGTGTAGCCTGTGTGCCTAGTGTAAAATATGTAAGATGGTCACAATGAGGTTGTGAGATCTAATGAATCTGGAGCACACTACAATGATACTAAGGAACTTGGATTTTCCATTGAGAGGACTGGGAAGCCATCAGAGGCCTTAGGAGGAATGGTTGGCACCCTCTTGCTTTAGTCTCTGGACAAATTGTGGGAACGTACTCACTGTAGTCCAGAGAGTAACCTAAATGTTTTCCCTGCTGGCTTCCTAGCATCTTCACAATCCTGGGGTGTGTGCATCAGAAAGAGGGGGATGTAAGCTGTAGGGAATTTACAGGTGATGTGGGAGTGATTTCTTATTAATAAAGAAACTACCCAGGCCCATTTGATAGACCAACCCTTAGGTAGGCGGAGAAAACAGAACAGAATGCTGGGAGAAAGAAGCTGAATCAGTCAGTCGCAATGATTCTCACTCCCGACACAGCCGCAGGTTAAGATCTTCCCTGGTAAGCCACCTCGTGGGCTACACAGATTATTAGAAATGGGTTAGATTAATATGTAAGAGCTAGCCAATAAGAGGCTGGAATTAATAGGCCAGGCAGTGTTTAAAAGAATACAGTTTCCGTGTAATTATTTCGGAGTAAAGCTAGCTGGGTGGCGGGACGCAGCCCAGCCTGCCGCTCCTATTACAACAGAGAATGATGGAGGTGGGTCTTGTATCTTATCTGTTGCTTTCATTGGTTAAGTAATAAAGAAACTGCCTTGGCCCTCATAGGACAAAAAATTAGGTAGGCAGAGTAGACAGAACAGAATGCTGGGAGAAAGAAAGCTGAGTCAGTGAGTTGCCATGATTCTCCCACTCCAGACAGATGCAGGTTAAGATTTTTCCTGGTAAGCCAGCTCATGCTCTACACAGATTATTAGAAATGGGTTGATGGGGATATCAAAATTAGCCAGTAAGGGCTAGAGCTAATGGGCCAAGCAGTGTTTAAAAGAATACAGTTTCTATGTAATTATTTTGGGTAAAGCTAGCTGCACGGGCGGCCATGTGCCAGGAACACAGCCCCACCGCTCCACACTACATACAGGTCTTACTCAAAGTTGCAGATTCATGACTGACAGAGCTGCAGTTGAGAGCCAAGGCCACAGCACCACCTACGCTGCTGCCACAGTGGTGGCAGTGGTGCTAGGGCGTGTAATAATAGCCAGCATTTATTTGGGGCTCACCAGCCATTGCCCTGTAATCTTCTTCAGTCTATGCATCCGCACACCCGCTCTAGCAGAGATGTATAAGTGCCTTGCTATCAGAGATGAGGAGATCAAGACACAGGGGAATATGACGCAATCCTGAATTCAAATGCTTTGAAATTAAAAATTCACATCTAAGGTGCTCCTTCCCCAAAGTGCATGCCTTGTTGCTTTCTAGATAATGAGATCAAATCTCAAAATAGATGCCTCATAAATAATTGAGAAATGACTAGAAATGGATCATGTTAAATTTATTCTCTTTCTTCCTCCTCTCTCCCCACAACTGCCTTTACCTTCCTCAATAACGTCTTCTGTAGCCCAGGCTATACAAGTGAGCCTCAATCTCACTATTTAGCTCAGGATAGCTCTGAAGTCCTGATCTTCTCGCCTCTTCCTCCCAAGTGCTGAAGTAGAAAGAGTCTGAATTAGAGACCAGCTTGGGTTTCACAGTGACGTCCTGTCTCAAAACACAGTGAAACTGGTCCTTATCTTTCCTCTGAGTTAAAAATTTCACAAATCCTTAGGCTCAGTCGATGAATCCTCGACGTTAGGCTTTGTGTGTTTCAAGTCCGTTTTGATTTTTATCCACTTGCATTCTTGTTTGAAATTCTTAATCTTTTAACCCATATTTAATCCCCCATTTTTCTTCAAAATGATAATCTTAATTATGTTAAGTAGTGTTTTTCTAATTCATTTGTTTGAGGGATAAGTATGTCTATTTCTATTGTGTGTGTGTGTTCATGTGCACACATGTATATGTGGTTTACTGTGTGTGCACACATGCATAAAGAGGCCAGAGAATGACACAACCATCCTTCACCTTGGTTTCTGAGACAGGGTCTCTTATTGAACCAGATGCTTACCAATATGGCTAGGCTGGCTTACCAGTGAACACCTGGGCTCCACCTGTCTGTAGCCATGACACTGAGGTTGGAGGAGTGCAGCCATGCCCAAGGGCCGCATGAGTATTTTGGGGATTTGAACGCATGTCTTCTCATTTTAACAACGAGCCCATATGCCCATTGAGCTACTTCCTTAGTATCTTTTGTTTGATTTTTGTTTATTACTTTAAAAACTTATTTAGTGACTTTTAATGTGTGTGAGTGTTTTGCCTGCATCCGTGTCTGTTGAAATAAGGAGCGGCGGGGCTGTGTCCCCAACACCCCGGCCGCTTGGCTAGCTCATGCCCGAAATAACAACACACAAACTGTATTCATTTAAGAACTGCTTGACCCATTTCTATCTAGCCTCTTCTAGGCTAATTCTCACATATTAATTTAGCCCATTTCTAATCATCTGTGTAAGCACCCCAAGGTGCGCTTACCGGGAAGATTCTAGCCTAAGTCCATCCTGGTCGGAGTTTCATGGCGTGTGCCTGGAAGAGCAAAGCAGGGCCTCTGCTCCAGAGATCAGAGCTGTCGAGCGGGAGCAGAGCAGAGTCTGACCTCACTTCCTCTTCCTCCCAGCATCCTATTCTGTTTATTCCACCCACCTATGTTCTAAGCTATGAGGCCAAGCAGTTGGTTTATTATAATTAACCAATTACCTTCCCCCCATCACACGTCTGTGAACCAAGTGTGTGATGCCCACCAGAAGATGTTATCAGATCCCCTGGAACTGGAGTCACAGATGGCTGTGGGCCTCCTTGTGGGTGCTGGGAACTGGGCTGGGATCCTCCTGGAAAACCAGCAAGTGCTCTATTGTCTGCTTTTAAACTCATTATGACTCACATCTTCAATTCTCATCTCATGCTAATAATTCTGAGCTGTGTTACAGGTATTGGGTATGAAAACCAAACCAAACAGACCAACCAACTGAATAAGCTCAGAATGTCCAAAGGAAATCTCATTTTATTAGCAAGGCTTTTCCCTTTCCTCCAGAGTTCATACAGGCAGTGATCATGCTAGGTCTGAGGCTATTTAAAGTTTGGGGCAAGTCTGAATGTACCCCTGGGCTAACTCTGGTTTTTACCAAGGTCACTTTGGGGTCTTGGATGGGAAATCTAGCAGGACCCCGTCTCTTTGGGTGTTTCAAGCTTCTGCGCCACGAGGCTCTATTCCACATGGCTCAATCTGGTACATGGTTCAAGGAGAATCATTTTGCATTTATATTTCAAACTCATATTTCTGGTGGGGTTTCATTTTTAAGCACTCCAGATTACGGGAGATTTCATTCTGTCTTTCTGGCTCAGCCTAGTTAGTTAAGCCTTTCTCCACACCAAGCACAGGGGAGAGAGCATTGGATTCTCCACCCTTCCGTTTTCTGGTCCTTCATGCCACCCCTGTGCCTGGACCAAATCTTTCTGTGGCCCCTCATCCATTCATTTGAGTCCCTCTATTTGTCCTGAATCTAATTTGTGGTCTCTACCCCAAGTAAGTAACTGCTCTCTGGAAAGCAACTAATTGATGCTTCCGGTCTTCTGATTTGGATTTAGGTCTTTTGTGTCTCTCATAATGTTTACAATATTCCTTCTCTTTTTTGCTGTAAAGTATATGTTAGTAGGCTATGTCCACCTACACTCTAACCAGGATCGAAAGTCCCTGTCGGGGACTTGAGATGTTTTTACAGCTCAAACAGATTTTGGCATTCCCAAAAAGCACATATACTTCCTTGGGCAACCAGACAGCCACAGCTTTGAAATAGTGAAATATTCAGGGCTCAAAACTAGCAAGCCTAGAAACCTAGATCAACTGGGAGGTAGGTCTCCTGATCCAAGTCCCACTTTTCAAGAGGACAAAAACAAAGAGTTAGGGACAGAAAGATGGAGAAGGCAGTGTGGCAAGAACTTGTCTGTGTAGGAGACAGGGAGAAATTCTGGAGCCCTCAATGTTATCATCCAGGTAGCCTGCCTCCTGAGGTTCCGTTGCACAAAGAAGACTGAGTTCTGAGTCATTCATTACATCAAGCACCTGCCTGCCCCCAACCTGATTGAAAACCCATTTTCAGTTAGAATACCTAATGTGGAGACAGTTGTGGGTGAGGTGTACAGGATAGCTATGTGGAAGGTGGAAAGCTACAGAAATAGAGGACTCTGATCCTGGCCCGGGGAATACTTATAGCTGGTGGGATTTCAGGATTATAAGAATCGTGGGCTTATAAATTGCAGAGTAACTGAAACAAAAACTGGGCCCTTGTTCTTTGAAAAACAGAAAAGCGAATGTGTTTATTCCTTTCTATACGGTGTTTATCCCTGTCAGGTCTTCCTGCCTGTGATTATTAAACTAGTACAGGAGACAAAAGGAAGGCAGGAGAAAGTACAAGATTCTGAATGAACAGAGAGACCCATTCATTCCCGAGAAGCCTCCTGTCCATTACTGTGTATGACCTTCAACTTCCTAAGAAGCCTCTTGCCTTCGTGTCTATCACTGTGGATGACCTTCACCTTCCTGAGAAACCTCTTGCCTTCCTGTCCGTTACTGTGGACGACCTTCACCTCTCAGGAGAGGCAGGAAACAAATTCAAATCTGTGGAAGAGGAAAAACATGAGGAGAATCTTTACACAGAAAGGATTTTTATCTTTAATCTTCAATATGGTTTCTTTAAGATTTGTGATATTCTATACTTTTTCTGTTCTTCATGGAAATTTTATGACTCTGCTCAAGCCTTAGAGAAGGGGTTGCGAAGCAACTAAGCATCATAAACAGGTGAGAGCAGTGTTTGGCACCAGTAGGAAGCAGTCTGTCCTTATATTCTTAGGAGAACAAGCTGTATTTAAAGATATCATTGCATTATTGTCTACATGCAAAAGAACTGCTATTTGTAAATGAACCACCTCTCTCTTTCTCTTTTACATAATTATTTATTGGCTCTTTGGAAATTTCACATCATGCACCCCAATCTCCCTCACCTTCCAGTCCCTTCATATCTGCCCCACACCCCCTGCAGCATACCCCCCAAAGTTAATTTAAAATAGAACAAAGCAAACAAAAAAAAACCCACCTCGCTCCCCCATCTTTCCAATACCTCTTCATTCATCCTAGTGGCATCGGAAGCTGCAGTGTGCCACTCAGTAGACCCTTTTGCCCAATCAGCCCCATCTGCAAAACGTTCATTGTAATGCATTATTGGTTCAAGGTCTCTAGCACACCATCATCATGGGACCCTCACAGAAATCCCTCAGATATCCTGGCCTGAGTCATGGAGATCCAACTGCTATCATTCCACAGGACCCACTCCCTTCAGGCACCTCAGCAAGTCACAGACTTGGCAGATGCTAGGGTGGACCAGGATGTGTGTGTGGGTGGTAGCTGAGACCACTAGAACCTCCTCAGGCCAGAGGCAGGGCGAGTTCACCCAAGCCTGTGATGATGGACGGAGCCATCTCTCCTGAGCGTGGTAGGAGGAGGTCTCCTCTCCCATGGCAGGGGGCGGTTTTCCTGCTGCAGTGTCCAGCCAGGGGCAGGACCTGTTGTAAAAGGAGCACCAGACTGCTTTTCGTCCCGCTTGGCTCCAGGCAGCAGCAGGTACCTCGAGCACCAACATGGCCACAGGATGTGGTCTAGACCCTGGGCATCTGTGAGGCCTTTGGTGGCAATTGTCTCTTTTGTGAGAAAGGCTTTCTGCTGGCCATCCTTAGCGCAATTCCAGTAATTTAAAAAGAGTTGCCTTTTCCTAAAATCATCCACCATTGATGATGGCATGCATAGTCCTATGAGCCAGGCACACTCCTAAGCAAGGGCGCTTTACATAGCTATTGCATTTAATCTTACAACAACATTAGGAAGTGACAGCATACGGTAGCCGTCCAGGTCTGAGTAACTCATCTAGGGCCATACAAAGGTAGAGTCTGGCTCGATGTGATCCATGTATCCGTTAATTCAAGCATTCTAGAACTATCCTTCAGTGTTTTAAATGTTCCTGTTCCAGTGACAGTCAACGGAGTGGCTTGGTTTGTAACCAAGACGTACCTTTCTTCCTCCTCAGTCTTGTCTTTCAGTCAACGGTGGTGGAACCGCACGTTGAGACATCTGGAGAACGGCGGGTCGGAGGAAGCAAGACTAACCCTGGATGTTGTCAATAGCAGCCCCTTTGTTGGTCTCCAGCATATCGCTTTGCTAATTGTGTAGCCAGAGTCAATTAACTTTGGTAATTTCCACCTATAAAACTGGAATAACATTAGCAGCCTTGCAGTGTCGCTGAGGAAAATGGGAGACACTCTTTGAAAAGTGCCTCAAGTCAACGCAGACACCTGATAGTATTTGTCAGATAGGAATTCTCTTCTGCTTCCTTTCCTGTCATCAAAGCCTGGGGTGCTGCATCTGCCTTCAGGGTTGGCAATGTGCCTAAGAGAATTCTGAGTGCCTCGGGTTGAACAGGCAGGCTTCATAGAACTTTGGAAGGACTGCGATGACCAACGTTAGCACACTCATGGCTTTCCTAGCTGATACATGATATTCTGATCTCCATATTGTCTCCCACCCCTAACAAAGAAATCTCATAACACACCAAAGAAATACGAGACTCGCGAGTGCCGATTCCGTCTGTTCATTTGGAGTCATCTGGAATTCAAGCGCTGTTCTGGAATGGGTCATTATTTTCTGCTGGCATGAATTTGCCTTCTTTGGCAAACTCAGGCCACTGGCCTCCAGGTGGAGCTGTGTGAGAGAGAGAAGGGAGAGCGAGGGAAGAAAAAAAAATAGGTTGGTGCCCCCAGAGAAGCAGCCAGGGGACGAGGACACAAATGAAACCCCAAAATGGTGCATGATCCTAGGGGATTTGCCTGGAAGGGAAGTGGCGTGTGAACTCATTCAGCCAGTTTAATTCCACGGGAATCTGAAGAGATTTCCAATGTGCTCAGTCAGTCCAGGGTAGGATGCAAAAGAAATGAGACACTGTCCCTGAGGAGCTGACAGTCTGGGAGTGGCTGCTCACCGATGCGGGGATGAACTAAAGAAGACTGTAACTCTGAGCCAGAAAGGAGACACAGAGGAAGACATGCTTTCTAGGGTCAGAGAGAGACTATTAGCTTTGTGGGTGCTGCTGTATCCCAGGCACTAAACTCGATGAGTCAAATAAATGATCTCATTCCATTTAAGCCTAAAATCAAACCTTTGACACGGGCCTGTTTTGATGGTGAGGAAATTGAAGCACTGGGATTAAATACTGTGCCATCGACCCAACAGCAAGTGAGCTTCAGGACTCAAAGCTAAATGTGCTGAGCGCAACTCCCACCTCTCTGAAGGCTCAGAGTCTCTTGCTAGCTGCATGACTCAGCCCTTCGATCTGTTCCTCGGTCTCCCTGCGTGACCAATGGACATCATAACACTATACTTGGGTAATACTACATTGTTTGGGGTTGACCGTTAGCGTGTACCTTCCAACAAGCAATCTGCCCCTCACTTTAGTCCCTGACAACTGGATACTTCTGGTACCCAATCACAGGACTCTATATTTAAATGGAGAATGCTCAGAGCAGGGTGGGCATGTGACCCAAGAAAGGGAGGAGCAGTTGCAGTGAGGGACCTCTATGGCAGTTTTGTCTGTCGCAAGCACAGTCCCAGGGAACCTCTATGATAAACTTGTAGTAACCCCTTGCCCCATTCTGCCCTGTTTTCCTGGCCTAAATTGAGTTTCTGTTACCTGCGACCAACAAATCCCTAAATAGAACAAATGTGTTCGCCATTTGGAGGAATTCATGAGATAAGGTAAATTACAAAGGGCAAGGCTGATGAGACCATAGCTATTTTATCTCGGTGAGTAAAATAGCAATTCGGCTTTTATAATTGGGTTCCAGGGTTTTCAGTTCATGGAATGTTTCCTTACATTCGAAGGAGGGCTTGCATACATTTTCCTTCTCCATGTCCTCCTGCCAGGAATAATCAGCATGGTTGATAGGCATGTCAAAATCAAGTCTTAGAGCCCATCAGGTTCTCTGCACTTGGGACAAGTCGAGTGGCTCCACGTCTGGTCATCTGGTACCCATTTTAAATTGGGGTTTCACTGGAGCCAGACGGTACCTTTCAAAATCTGCTCTAGGGACTCAGATAGTCTGGCTGAGTGACAGACACTGACTGAGTGACTGGCTGGCTGGTCACGCTGCTATCTCTACCTGTGTGATAACGGTTCGGAGTGAGGTTTGACTGGGGATACCTCCTATTTGATTTGGTTCAGTTGCATTGCTGCTCTGTGTCAGTCAAGATCACCAAAGCAACCGCACAAGCACACAAACACAGCAGGAGGGACATTGCTGCTTCTCTAGAATGGAAATGCAAGCAGAGGCGACACTAGGTTATTTAGTATCATGAATGCTTGTTACAAATCTTTGGAAGTTACATATATTTATGTGTTTGGGGTTGAGACTGTGACACTGTGTGTGTGTAGAGGTCAGACAACAGCTTGCTCGTATGGGTCCTGGGGATTGAACTCCCATCCTCAGGTTTGTCGGCAAGTGCTTTTACCGCTGAGCTGTAGTTGGAGTGGCGGGCCGCTTACAGCTGCTCAGCTCCCGGACACCAGCCAGCTTTACCTGAAATAATTACACGGAAACTGTATTCTCTTAAACACTGCTTGGCCCATTAGTTTTAGCCTCTTACTGGCTAATTCTCACATCTTGCTTTAACCCATTTCTAATAACGTGTGTAGCACCACAAGGTGGCTTACCAGGGAAGATCTTAACCTGCATCTGTGTCATGTGGGAGAATCATGGTGACTGTCTGACTCGGCTTTCTTTCTCCCAGAATTCTGTTCAGTCCTGTCTTATTAAAGGGCCAAGGCAGTCTCTTTATTTAACCAATGAAATTAACACAAAACAGAAGACTCTCCCCCATCACTGAGCCAGCTCACTGGCCCTTATGGTGGATACTTTGCCTCTGGCTGATGGTTCCATCCTGAGTTTATGGAGAAGGCTGGGAACAACACACTTGCTGCTGGTATGTTATCTATTACCTAACAGGGTACATTTTATTATATTTATCATGGACCTCCAGGTGCCAACTCTCTCTTTGTCTCTTAACCATTTTGATATATCTAGGTGAAGATGGAGGTATTTTAAACTGGCTCTGTTCCTGGACCCCACCCACATTTTCCTGGGGTTTTCATTGCGCCTGGCATTCTTGCTTCACTAAGACTGCAGCAGCAGGAGCAGATTTCTGGAAGTGAGGTTTTCTGTGCCTGTGGCTGCCTTATTACTTAATGCAGACCGTGAAAATTACCCATCAGAGGGCTGCCTGTGGGAAACTCACTCCGCATCCTGACTGACGATGTGGATGGGAGGTCTGCCTCCTCCTTCTTTCCTCTGCTCTTACTTTCTGGGACTTTGCCTGTTATGATCAATTATGATTCTTTTTAAAAGTATTTTTTTGAGGACTATCCTTAGAGTTCTGTCCTCTAAGAAATTGCACACCACTGCTTATCTCTGTAGGGAGAATTTCAGAAGGTCGGCAGGCATGGATTGAGTGCCATAGAGACACCATGGTGGCCTTTAAGTCACTGACTTCTCAGAAGAAAATGCTGACTCTGGCTTTGGGTTTTGTGTCCCTAAAATTGCTGGAGGTATCAGAAAATGCTCTACCATCATCTCATATGGTGGATTCCACTGGAGACATCAGAGAGAAGTCTTTTAGAATAGTTTTCTGCATGGTATATGGGGTTAGGAACACTTTTCCGCTCGCCTCGTCTGTGCACTAGAGTCTTGGTGGCTAAGATCAGGCTGTGAGAGTCAGTGGTTAAGAGCACTGACTGCTGTTGCTGAGGACCTTGGCTCAACTCAACACCTATAGGGTGGCTCCTAACCATCTGTAACTTTAGTTCCAGGGAACCCGACACCCTTTCATGGTTTCCACAGGCACCAGGCACACACATGATGTAGAGACATACATGCAGAAAATATATTCATGAAACAAAATATATTTAGAAAAACTATCTATCAGGTTGGGTTTACCAAGTCAGTTACAGACATGTGATACCTGAGTGGGTTAACCAGGGCCAGATAAATAAGTGTCTACCACAACAGTGAATGAAAAATACTTCAAGTACGAAATGATATTGGACGTTTGCTCTACCTCATACCTCCCTGGGAGGTCACAATAAAACTCAGATTCATCAAGCTCTTATGATTCACAAATATTTTCAGCTCCATCCAATGCTGCTATGGTTCGGTTATGAAAGGTTCTTTTATACGTTCATATGCGCAAATACTCAGCCAAGCTGGTGGCCCTGATGGAGCGGTTGTAGAGCCCATAGACGTTGGACTGGATGGAAGAACCAGGTTGCCGGGGACAGGGCTATGAAGGGGATCTCTGCTGGTTCCAGCTGGACTATCTGTATTCTGATTCTTTAAGATGCTAACAAGCCACATCACAAGGTGCGTTACCACACAACTGCAGAAGCCAGCCTCAGCCACCCTTCTTCCCACGGTGGACCGGATCCTCTGAACTATGATTCAAAAAAAACCTCTAAATTACTACTGTTGGGTATTTAGCTGCAGCCATGAGAACAGTAGTAATACAGGCATTAACTTACCCAATAGATGTTATGCCTGTATGTTTTTGACAGAGTTTACATATAGGAAACTGAAGCCCATAGATTAGGGATCTTTCCCAAGGTCACATTGCTGGCAACTGGTGAAGATGGGATTCAAACTCAGTGGTCTCATTTAAAATCCATGCAATAAACTTCAACCTCAGCATGGATGGTGTGGATGGCAAGGAACACACGGTGGATGTGGGGGTGGGAAACCTAAGTTCCCTCTGTTATTAAAGGATTCATTGTAGCTTCCGTGGTGCTGGAGCTTCCCTGTGTCAGATCTGTGCACCTCACTGTGGATGTCACGCTGTTTTTGCCAGGGGCAGCCTATGCCAGAGCGATGGATGCTCATGCACCCTGCTTGCTATGTAGGAATTTTTCTCTACCACAGTGCCTGAAATTTCTCATGTTCCTCTTTAAATGCAGCTCTTTTCTGTTGATTTCTATGGTGACTGACTCCCCCAACACATGCTGCAAAATACCTGCTTCTAATTGCCAAGAAATGCCTCTCTCTGGGTTTGTTTACATGACACTTCGACTCTGTCTGCTTAGAACTCTGCCCTGGGTGCCCTGCATGCATCCCTCTCCTCTATTAGTATTCTCTGCTACGTTATGGCTGTGAAAAGAGCCATATTTCCCTGCCTTTGCTAGGAAGAAGCATTTTAATATTGGGATCTCAGCTGGAATGTGAAAGTCCTGTGGGTTCCTCTATGATATAATTAAATCTCCCGTGTAATGGTAGCTCTGGAGTATTCTCATTTGTTCTAAGACCCCTATACCAATATGACAATAAGTCTGGCCTCTCACATGGAGACAGAGTGATAGAGAAGAATGAACATGGAGCAAATAGACCTCAATGTACATGGCAGTTCTAGCATGTGCTGTGTGACACTGTGTTTGTTTGTTTGTGTGAATATGGTATATATATAGGATGGATATATTGGGTGCGTACACACACACATATATGTGTAATATATATGGTACACCATATATATATATATATATATATATATATATATGGTACAAAATCCTTCTGAGCTTTCCTTGTCCATAAAACATAATAATATAATACCTCATAGAATGTTTTTAGCTACCAACCAATTCCCAAATCATGACATGGAGAATTAATATTAGTTATGAATGCTCAGCTTTATCTTAGCTCTTATTTCTTGCTAGCTCTTTTAGCTTAAACTAACCTGTTTCTCTTTATCTACTTTTTGTCTCATGGCTTCTTATCTTTATTTCTTCTGTATATCTTACTTTCACTGCTTCTCATGTCTGTCTGTCCAGCAACTGGCTGGCCCCAGGCAAGTGCCTCTCTTTCTCCCCTCTCTTTTCTCTTCTCTCTCTTTCATTCTTGTTCCTTCTTCAGACTCCTCCTCCTATTTATCCTCTCAGCCTGCCAGCCCTTCATGTCCCTCTTCTGCCTAGCTATTCAGCTTTTTATTAGACCAATCAGGTGCCTTAGGCAGGCAAGGTGAAGCAAATGCAAAACCTCTTTACATAATTAAACAAATGCAGTATAAAGAAATGAACCATACCTTTATACAGTTAACGTAATAGTACACAACATAAACAAATCTAACACTGCTTTGCTTAGTTAAATATTTCAAAACACAGATATCTTCCTCCATAAAGTTTCAATTTGATTTTTAAAACGAAGTGTCTGTCCGAACCTGGAGCTTGCTGTTTGGCCAGACTGAATGGGCTGTGAGCTCCTTGGATACAGTTGCTTCTACCTCCATCCCAGCTTTGAGTAACAGATAGCATGGCACTACACCTGGCTTTTTATTTGGGTGCTAAGAAGCTAAACACAGGTCTTTATTTATAAACAGAGACTGCACATTGGTTTCCTGGCTACCCAGATCATAATAATCACATTAATTACAGCACTGCTTGGCTAAAAGCTTAGGTGTAGTCTTACCTAGCTCTTATATCTTAAATTAATCCATTTCTATTAATCTGTGTATCGCCACAAGGCTGTGACTTACCAGAAAGGTTTCAGCATCATCTTTCTCCTTTGGCAGTTACATGGCGCCTTATTGACTCTGCCTATTCTCTCTCTCTCTCTCTCTCTCTCTCTCTCTCTCTCTCTCTCTCTCTCTCTCTCTCTCTCTCTCTCTCTCTCTCTCTCTCTCTCTCCAGATTTCCTTCCTGGCTTTACTCTGCTAAGCCATTGGCCAAAACACTTTTTTTTTTTAAAGTCAACCAATAAAAGCAACACATATACAGAATGACATCCCACATCATTTACTCTTTTATAACAGGCACTTTACCAACCGAGTCATCTTCCCAACACCCATAGAACTTAAAATAAACACAATCATTCATTTATTTGAGAAAGGAATTATGTGTTTGTGTGTGGGTGCATGCAAGTGTAGGTCAGAGAACAATTGCAGAAGTTGCTCTCTCTACCATGTGGGTTGTGAGGGTCAAACTCAGGTGATGAGTCTTGACTGCAGATACTCTTATCACTAAGTCATCTTGTTGGCCCCAAAACCTTTTGAGGATAAATAGCAATGACAGGTGTGATGTGTGCCATATGGACTAGTACAGCATTAGGGTGGACTAGGTACAGCATTAGTTCTTTTTTTTATTCCCTAAACTTCCTATCCTGCGGATATTTAGCTTTTATACTTAATCCCTCAGGTACTTATTTTCCTAATTTTAAAAATGGGATCTGAACTAGGAGGATCACTGTAAGTTCAAGGCTGGCTTGGGCTGTACAAAAAGACCCTGTTTCAAAAACAAATAAAAGAAGAGGAGGAGGAGAACGTGACAGCCAAGTCCTCTAACTGTGCTCGCTTATGCCTGTGGTAAGGGCTTTCCTTGTGTGGTCTCATCTGTTCTCTTAGCAATCCTTTGAGTTAGGTCCAGTTAAAACTCACATTTTACAGACAATGAAACTGAGTCTTGAGAACAATGAGTAAGTGGCTCAAAGTTATTTAACTAGCAGTAGGCTAGAAAGGGAAGATTTAAACTCAGAGTCTGCTCTGAACGGCAGGATTGAGAGCCATAGCTAACTGGTCCTAAAAGCTCAACAATTCCTGTCAATGCTCTCCAACATCCATATCACATGCCAGTTGGTGGCAATGTGGTAGAACGTGTCCTTGCCTAGAAGGTTTCCCAATGGGGCACAAATCCAGGACAGTTCTCCAAATGGAACGTAGGCAAATGGCAAATTTTGATGTTCTTCCTTATGGATTAGATGACTCACCATTGACAGGCCTCATCCATATCTGCATCCTTCTTGTGGGTATCAGGGCATCTGCCATCTCTCATCGCATGATCTAGTCCGTTAACTCTAACCACCTGGGTCTAGGGACCAGCTCACCAAAGCTGTTGGGACTGTGCCTTTGAGGGTAAGCATGCTTTGAGGAAGTCTTTCTGGTGTCTCTCAGAGACACTGTAAGCCTGGAAATTATGACTTTTTGTCATTATCAGAGGGAAGGAAATGTCACTCGAAATAATTTGAAGTCTATAGTGATGCCCTGCACAGCTTGGCACCTTAACCTGACTGAGGGCAGTGACAGCCAAGGAAGCAGAGACAGTAAACAAACAGCAAACATGGACAGGGAAATGCTGCAGTCCACTGAATTCTGAAGCAGGGAGAGGGGGGGCACACCAACCCGGAAGAACCCGGAACCCCAAGTTTATTAGCAATAACGCAGGGGAGGGGAGCTAGCTAGTCTGGGTGGGAAGTGTCTCCAGGCAGTTTCCATTTCTGCACATCCAGGAAGAGGAGGATGCAGTGGTGAGCTCTTGTACCTAGTCGTCACACCTGCGCTTGGACCAGAGGAAGACATTGCCATTCTGAGGTTGACCCGAGGACACCTTTGCCAGTTTCCGGCAGACTGGATGAATTATTATTCACTCCTTTCCCAGTCCCCCAGGGCTTCCTCAGCTCCCACAGACTATCAAATGGTTATACTAACTTGCATACATGAGTATATGGGTGTTTACATGTGCCTCACCCACATTTGACTCCACTTCAATATTCCTTAGAGCTGTTGATCTCAAATGCAAATTCCAGTAGAAGCTGTACTCAGCTTTCCCACAAACTACCTCAAACACGAGGTACTGATTCCGGGTGGTTTTATTGGCTGGCTATCTCCCAGGAATCCACAATTGCCCTCATAATTATTTGTTGGTTGGAATCTGATATCCACTTTTCAGGGATTTATAGCCCCTCCCCCCTTCTGCTGGTGTTTTGGATAATGGTTTACCAATACTACAGATACACTTGACTCCTTCAGTGATGTTAATGTGCTATTTTTCTTTAACATATTAAGTGAAAATTTACCCATCAACAGTGCTTCAGATCAATTGAATTTTATCTCACTTTTTAACCTCAACAAACACTAGAAAAGCTGAAAGATTCTGAGTGGCAGCCAACGCCTTTCATCAGAGAAACCCAGTCTTCTTCCTAAACATTAATTAAACCCCTCTGCATCATAACCCAGTTGTAAGCTGGCTTTTTCTTTGAAAGAAAAAGAAAGATAAAACGCCAACAATATAAGCAAGTAGGTGGCAGATGTACAAGGCAGAGGAAAATGAAAGCTTGGCGACACAGACTTGGATTCCTAAGTACCAAGTGCATCAACTCCTTTTCAGTGAAATGGTATTCTTAGCTCTTGATCCCATTCTGTTCTTGTTCTCCCACATAGAGCAGTTGATCAAATTGCCCTTTCGACAAGCTCTACTCCTTGGCACCAACAGAGATGTTAGCTTTTTGCTTTTATCACCTTTAGTCATGGTAAGGCTGTGGTCTACAGGAAAGCCTTCCAAGACAACAGGGAAGTTGGGAGGGATTCCAGGGTGCTACCTTGTACATCTGGCCCCTGAGAACGGAAAGACAGCAAACCAGGTTGAATATCTTTGAAGTAGCAGGATCTAGGGAATGAGTGTGTGAATGGAAGCTTTTCCTTCAAACTGAAACTCCTAGAAGGCTCAGCAACTGATGAGAACTCCAGTGGTTATAGAAAATTTAGAATATTGCAAGTTCAGAGCCAAGTTATCTTGGGATGTCTTTAGCTGCCTTGCTAGCCATGTATTTATTCTGTCCTCTGCATCTGTCCTGACAGCTTTGTGACCCTCAGGTAAATATTTAGAATGTTCAGATTATTAATTTTCCAACCAACCCAAAAGTGAAGAATACTATTCAATAGCATCTGAGGCCCCTTGTAGAACCTTTCTCAGTTTGTTTCAACCTGTCTGTATAATATTTCTGCCAATGTATTTACAAAGTGTCTTGAATAATGAATACTTTGTTCTGTAATTTTAAAAGTATCCTTAAACTATTTCTATGTTGGAACATGGAATTTGGGGTGACCTAAATCTATGTTCCCAGGCCACAGTCATTCCCATTTGGCTTCAGAATAAACCATCTTTTAGTCCCTTAATGGTGAGAGTTCTGTTTGTTCATTGACAAGTATTGCAGAAATCAGGCATGGTTTCCATTAAACTTGGAATTGTGCCTTAGGGTCATGTGAAGAACCAAAGGAAGTTTGCTGCAGAAAGCGCTGGGATGTAGGCACAGGGGTTTTCTTTCTGTTCTTGTCATTATTCCTTGGCTTTCTGAGTCATTTCTCTTCCAAAGAGAGCTCAGTGCTGCATGTGGCTAGTGCTTAGTTATTACTATGCTGGGAAAGCAAAGATGAACATACAACCTGGGACTTGTTTGACGGTCATTGTAGTCTGCTTGACAAGTTCTAGGCTAGTGAGAGACACTGTCTCAAAAAATACGTGGGTCCTAAAGAAGAACACCTGAGGTTGTCCTCTGGCCTCCATGCATATATGTACACACACACACACACACACACACACATTGGAAGAGACGCTTTTTGGTTCCTGGCCACCCAGAGAACTTAGACCCAAAATAATCACACAGAAACTGTATTCATTAAATCACTGCTTGGCTCATTAGTTCTAGCTTCTTATTGGCTAACTCTTACATATTAATTTAACCCATCTCCATTAATCTGTGTATTGCCACGAGGCTGTGCCTTACAAGGTAAAGTTCCCAGCTTCTGTCTCTGGTGGCGGATCCATGGCTTCTCTCTGACTCTGCCCTTCTTCTCCCAGCATTGAGCCTAGTTTTTCCTGCCTACCTAAGTTCTGCCTTGCTATGGGTCCAAAGCAGTTCTTTTATTCATTAATCAATAAAGGCAACATATAGACAGAAGGACCTCCCACATCACACACAGACACACACACATACACAGACACACACACACACACACACACACACACACATGGGTTGAAGACAGAGACAGACTTAATTGCTAAGCTTAAATTTGCAACATTCTTTCTCTTGAAGCCCTCTGACTCTCCTAGACAGCAGAGTCCCACAAAACAGATGTCAGCTGGCAGTTTCTTGGAAATTTTGAGCTGGTTTATTGCTGTAGCTCTCTAGACTAGGTCAAATGAGGCCTCCTATTGGCACAATTCCACAATTATTGGATTCAATATTTTGAGTATGGATTCTTTACTATTATTGCCTTTTGCAACTAGTCTAATATCATCACCACAGAAGTCTTAGTTGTTGGTATTGTCATCAGTGTCCTTGAAACAAGAGTAAGGCTGCTCGCTCACAATCTACACAAGGATAATAAAAACTCCTTCCATTTAAAGATATTTTCATAACCATCTTCTCAAGTTTGGGTTCACTTCTTTATTTGCTCATTTATTCACTCACTCAACCAAGAGATTTCTAGGGTCTCATTGGGGATGGCCTGATAATTAAAATGAGATACCTGATTTCCAGGCGCTGACGGAGTGGTGGGGAAAGGAGACATGCAAACAGATGCTGAGAACGTGAGCGCTGGGCTTGGCTTATTCCTCGCTTCCTCTCATTTACCTGTGAGAAAAGCAGGCAACCAGAAGAACCTTCTCAAGGTCGCACAGAATAGAAGGGAAATTTCCAGACCTCTGCTTATTACACCACTGAAGTTTTAGCCATCCTGCTTCTTTTATTCTTTAAATGAGAAGTTCTCCAAACTGTAACCCCAAGCCCAGCAGTACTGGCATCATTTTCGAACTTGTTAGACATGCAAATTTTCAGTCTCCACCTCAGTAATGCAGAACTGAAAATTTGAGTCTGGAATCTAGTTTTTTTTTTTTTTAAGGCTTCCAACAGTGAAATTCAGATGCTCACTAATGTTTGAAACCATTGTTCTCCATCAGGGTTTCCAGAACTTTGGTGTGTATAGGAGCAGCACTTGGGACCTTATTAAAATGCAGGACTTAGATTCAGTAGTTCTGAGGAGAGTTTTCTGATTTGCGTTTCTAACAAGCTCCCTGGCTATGCTGGAGCTTCTGGTCTCTGAGACCTTACTTGAAGGGTGAAAATACACAGGGAGCTAATGTTGATGGGGAGCACTGGTTAAGCTCAGCTGGTGAGTAATGCTGGGATGTCAAGTGAACTCAGTAAAATTGCTGCCTGTCATCTCGGAGCTTAAAACGAGCACAGATAACACCCAGGTAGATAAAAATGTAAGGCTGTGAAAGCCTTCAACTACTGAATGAGTGTGTGTGTGTGTGTGCATGTGTGTGTAAAGGCATGCACACTACATGCACAGCCTAGAGACAACATTACAGAGTGGCATCTTTCTTATTGAGATACTGAATATGCAGGGATTCCATATTTAAGACCTAGGTGGAGGTCAATAATATTTCTCTATAGTCTCTATATATCTATATCTGTATAGGTATTTACAAACAGTTTGTAATATATACCAAAATATATATCAGTGTCTATCACTTTTACTGATAGGTTAGTAGATCACTCCATCACTACTTATAGTCATTTGGATTTATCTTAGACAAAGTTCTAGCACATGCACTTTAAAAACAGACCAGAACAAGTACATAGGATAGATAAGGGTTAAGATGCCATAGGCAAGCAAGCACCAAAGGCACATTAAGGAGAAACTCGTAATGATCAAAAGGATAAAATTTCTGGCCTGAGTCAATCATGGGACATGTAAATCAACTAACCAATAGGCCATCAATAGGAAGGCAGGTTCACCTTAAGTTATTCTAAAGTGTTCGGAAGAACCATGCCTTCAAATGAGATAATGCACTTTTTATTCCCAGAATTCCCACTCCCTAGTTTACTCTCTTCCAGAGCACATGCATGAAACTCCATAAATACTTAAGGAAAAGCATCGTCTTTCCTTTTCTTCTTCTTTTGCATTTCTAAGCATGCTTTCAATAATGCGCTGGTTTTCTCTGGTGCTTTGTCCATTGAACATGAATGTCAGAGAACTTAAATGTGGTGTTAAAGGTTAGTTTTATGTCAGCTTGGGCCGTGTTATGGCCTAATATTTGATCAAATTTTTTTTTCTGGGTATGCATGATCATCAGTTTAACATCACTGTGATAAAATACCCAGGAGAGACTACTTAAAGAATGGAAGTTTATTTAGGCTCATGGTTTCAGGAGTTTTGGTTCATGGTTGCTCATCCCCATTGCAGTTGAGACAGAAAATTGTTGTCTTCTGTCTATGTATTGCTTTTATTGGTTAATGAATAAAGAACTGCCTTGGCCTGTTGATAGGGCAGTGCGTGGGTAGGCGGGAAGATGGAGCTGAGTTCTGGGAGTAAGAAGGGCAGTGTCAGAGAGGGATGCCATGGATCCGCTGCCAGAGATAGATGTGCTGAAACTTTGCTGGTAGGCCATGACCTCATAGTGATAAACAGATTAATAGAAAGAGTTTGCCAATAAGAAGCTAGAGCTAATGGGCTAAGCAGTGATTTAATTAATACCGTTTCTGTGTGATTATTTCGGTTTTGGGTGTCCGGGATGAACAAGGGGTTCCTTGCAACAGAACATCATGACAGAGAGTACACGGTGGAGAAAAGCTGCTTGTCTCATGGTGGAGGGAGAAGAGGACAAGAAGCAAAAATACACCCTTTGAAACCTCACCTTTGGTGGCTTGATTCTTCCAGTTAGGCCCCACTGTTAGAGGTTCCATCACCTCCCAACAGCTCACTAAAATACAAACCCATTGTTGGGTTATTCCTGGCACATAGAGGATGAAACTTTTAATCTGACTCCCTGGGGGACATTTCAGATTCACACCCAAACCATGTGTCTGTGAGGATGTTTCTTGATGATCTTAACATTTGAGCTGGTAGACACTGCCCTATGTCGGGGGATGGGGTGAGGTGTACAAAACTACTAAGAGAAAATTCCTTCTGCCCGATTGCTTGATCCAAGACACCAGTCTTTCACTGTTTTCAGACAGCACTCACCATCCACTCTCCAGATTTTCACGCCTTCTGACTCGGACGGAAAGGCACCATCAGCCATGGTTGGCTGCAGATCTTGGGACTTCTCAGCCTTTTGTAATTGAATGAAACAATTCATTTAAAATCTGCCTGTGTGACTTGGAGGGCTCGAGCTAGAACTGACCTGGACGTCTCCTCCCTGAAGAGTAGCTTTCACAGTAGCTGAAGATGCTTTGCGAGCTGCCAAGGGAGAGAAGCAATCAGCAGTCCCTATCAGCTGTAAAGATGTGAACCACAATAGTAATGCAAGGATATCCCCAAGGGTGCAATGGTGGCACTTATGTCTTAAGGTAACCAGCAGTTGTCTGTGACTTATGGTCTGCTCAATGGGAATGAACTGATGCCTGGCACTATATATCTAGGTGGCTGCTCACAGTTGGTGAGTTCACGGACCCTAGAGGAAACCTACCACTGTCACTCCCCTAAAGTATTAGTTTAACTGTATGAATCCTTAATCCTCTGCCCACAGGTGAATGTGGCTCTTACCCTCCATCAAAGGAGTTTCTTTTTATTGCAGACAGACACCATTACAGAAAGCCATAGCTGGTCAAAATCCAGAAAACAACTAACCATGGGGTGTCCAACTCCATGTGATAAATCTTTAATACAACCTCTACACCTAAGACTCAAGGAGCATCAAGGATGAGGAGGAACCATCTGCTGTGAGATTGTATCTCCTATATATAACAGGGAATCTGCATCCAGGAAACCAAATATGGTCTCCTAAAAAAAGATCTGCATAGTGACAACACAAATTGACATGCCAATATGAACTGGGAAATTCCTGTGACACCCTGACCTTGGATTAAAAGCTATAAGCAATTAGGACTGATAAAAGAAAGAGAATCAGTCTTCTCCAGGGATGAAATCCTGATAGGTCATTGAATCCTTAGTCTCTGCATTAAACATATAAACACATGAGCAAAACCAAATAGAAGCAGATTGTTTTCCATGTAAGTATGTATATGCACAGATACATAACAATAATTAAAGAAGTAATGAGTTTGAGGAGGGGAGAGGATCAGGAAATGATGGTTGGACAGAAGAGAGGAAGGGATGGAAATCATATAAGCGCAGTACTTATATATGAAATTATCAAAAATAATTTAAAATGTGTCTCTTGTTGTTGTTGTTGTTGTTCTGTCTCTCTGGGATGGCCCTGGCTAATGTAGATGGGAAGTGATTTGAACAGGAAATTTCCAGACAAGTTCATTGTCTATGAGTCTCTGCATAAAGGATGTACTGTTAATAACTTATTTATAACTGAACAATGAAACACAACCAATGAATCTTGAGTAGGGGATGAGTTCAGTAGTCTCAGTCACAAAAGATACAAGTTAGATAGACCCTTGCCATTGAGAAAACCAGCAAGGTCACCAAGGCCCAGGGTTCTAGTCTTATTCATCATTCTGGATTTGAGTTCCTTAACACTGGAAAAGTTATGCTAAGTTTAAGTACCAGACAAGATGAAATAGAGAGGTAAAGACCAGACTGAGGAGTCAAAGCATATGGTAGATCAATTCTCTCTTAGATAAAGAAGGCTTCCTAGACATTCTAAACTCTAAGTCCATTTATAAATGCAGTGACTTGAAGGGGATGTGTAGCCGCTGTTCTTGGCTGTGTGGAAAAGTTCAGAAACAAGGTTTCTATTTTACTATCTGTTTTGAAATGGGGTTTCCTACAGCCCACACTGACTTTCAGCTTAATACATGGCAGAGAATTACCTCAAACTCGTCATTCTCATATCGCCACCACGTAAGTCTTAGGATCACAGGTGTATACAAAAAGGCCTGATTGATGTGCTTCGTGCATGCTAGGCAGGTATTCTATCAACTGAGCTACATCCCTGCCCCCAAAAGCTATTTTAAATTGGACAACTAGAATTTGAATAAATTGGAAAGAAAGAATGGGTGTTGCAGAGGGCTGCTTATTGGTTCCTGGTCACTTAGCCCCAAAACAATAACAGAGAAACTATATTATTTAAAGCACTGCTTGGCCCATTAGCTCTAGCTTCTTATTGGCTAATTCTTACATCTTAATTAAACCCATCTCCATTAATCTATATATTGCTATGTGACAGTGGCTTACTGGCAAAGTTTCAGCATGTCTGACTCTGGAGGTGGCTCCATGACTTCTCTCTGATTCCACCCTTCTTCCTCCCAGCATACAGCGTAGCTTTCCACTTCTAGTTCTGTTATTCTCTGCCATAGGCTCAAAGCAGTTCTTTACTCATTAACCAATAAAAGCAACACATAGACAGAAGGACCTCCCATATAATTTCCCCATTTCTGTTTAAACAAAAAGGAAGGCTTTAACTTTAACATAGTAAATCTACATATAACAGTTATCAAGCAAGAATTACAGTTACAATATTTATATCTACTTTCTTTTATCATAACTAAGGAAAACTACAATAATAACTATCTATTTTTTAACTCTATCAAAGACTCCAGAAGGATATAATATTACATAAGAAAACAGGAAGTACATTGTAAACAACTTCAAAAGCTCTAGAATTGACAGAGACATCTCATTGCCTGGACAGTTACCTAAAGTTCTTCTTTACCATTGGGGCATCCATCTTTAGCCAACAGACTTTTCCACAAAGCAGGAAATTTCAAAGACAGTTCTGCCTATATTGACAGTTTGTTAGTCACTTTCTTCTTTGTCCTGAAGAATGTCTGGCAGACTCTTTCATGAAGCAGGAACCCCAAAGGAGCATCTCACTTTTTTCTATGTGGGTCCTGCATGTCCAGTTCAGCAGTCTAGGCAGGAGCAGTTTCTTGCCCAAATGGATAGCAAACTCCATAAGGAGCCTCTTCGATGCCCATCTTCGTCTTGAAGTAATTGATGCTGTCAGGAGCAGATGTGTCTCATTGTCATGAAGAGTTCTAAGTTATTAAAACATTTTAACTGCCATATTCTGAAGCTTTCTGAAAGATTTGAAGAATATCTATTCATCTGCAATACATCTCTATACATCTAAAAAATCTAACATGACAACAATCTTGGCTATTATAGATGACTATTAAATTATATTTCTTAATTATGCATTACATTTTTAAATGAGCTGTACAAGCACAATACCTTAATTAAGAGCAGAAATATACATATAATAAAATTGACCTAAAACTTATATCAATAAACCAAGATCAATAACAATGCAAATCTCTATAGCATATCCCCCTTTAAATATAAACAAATATTTATAAACAATATTTGAAAATATTGGTGTAGTTTCTCTAAATTACTTCCTGCTGTTTATTGGGCAAAATATTTTCTTTGTTGGGATGTTCACAGCAACTTTTCAGGGGGTCTTGTTCCATCAAACCAAACCAGTCTGGAAGCAATCCACAGGTTGTTATCCTCTGTGAAAACAAAAGAAGAACCTCTTTTCCAAAGCAACATATTCTTAGACCCAAATTTGGAAGTCATGATACCTTTATAATATACATGCTGGTTTAACTTAGGAGCCCATACAATAAAACGTCTCTCTGTACTTAGCTCCTTCACAGTCAGAAAAGAAAACACAATAATATACATAATCCAGACTCTCTGTGAATTTTACATTTTTACATGGCTTATTTTTCTTTACTCCTTTTAATCTATGATTGCCTGTACTCTGCCTCTTTAAAGACTTTACCTTTTTTTTTTTAAAAAAAATACCATTTACTTCTTATAACCTCTATACTCTTTTTCTTTTCTCTCCCAGGCCTGTGTACATTTATCCAACACTATGACTCATTTAGAGTTTTTTTTTTCCACCTGGATTTTTCTTTATTGCACATCTGTAATTCTTTACTGCCCAGGAGTGCTTTTTAAAATGCTAAGTGCTTCATAAAACTTAAGCTGTGCCATTTCTATAGTATATAAGGTATTGCCTGTTTGCCTGCCCAGTCTAAAACTTAAGCTGCACCATTATTATGATATAAACAGTACTTTCTGCTTGCTGTACACAATCCAGCATGGTGGAGCTGCTTGCACCTCTGAGAGTCATGCACACAGCCTCATTCTCAGGCACACAGCCAGAAAATGTCACCATTAAGAAAGTGAATAAATACTTGGTAGATAAACTATCGAGTGGGTAATTCACATTATGTGTCTTTTTATTGTGTTTGCCATATTTTTCATTAAAAAACACTTATTTTTGAGATTGCAATTTTATTATGTTTCTTCCTTCCCTTCCTTCCCTCAAACCCTCTCTTATCCCTTCTTTGCTCTCCTTCAAATTTATGACTTTTTTCATCAATTATTACTGCATGCATGTATGTATTTGTATATATACATATATTCCTAAAAATAAACTCTTGAGTCCATATAAGGCTACTTGTATGTATTTTGGGGAGTTTGGCACTGTACAGTCAATTGGTGTACTCTTCTCTGGGAAGGACCACTTCTTCTGATCCCAGGTTTATTCACACTAAGAGGTGGCTCTTTGTGTAGGCTTGAGACCTCATGGGTCTTGGCATGTTTTTGGTGCCATCTTTGTTCAGCTCATGTTTAGTGGTCATGTTGGTAAGGCTAACTTCTGGTCTCATTAGGAAGCACAATCTCATGGAAAAATACCTTTACTGACACCAGAAGATGTCATGCAAGCTTCCAAAGGAGGGAGGCAACCAACAGTCTTACCTAGTTATGACATCTATGAACCACGTCAATGACCAGCGTGGCACAATAATCCTATGGTTTCAGTAATGGCACACATACCTTGGTAGTAAACAATAGCTCTCTATGCCATGCCTGGAAATGAAAACCTCAGTGGTAACTAAACTGTGGCTATTGAAGGAGAATCTCCAGTGACTAATTTCCTAACAGCATAAATCCTAACAACAAATTATAAGCACAATGTCTACCTCCGAAGCAATCATTGAGGAGGAGCATTCGAATGCTGAGATGAACAGAACCAATGAGGGTGGGAAATTATCGAGGAACTCCAAAGAAGTTTAGAAGCATGAGTAATAGATTTTACTATTAGATAGTTATAAAAACCATTATATGTCTTTAAGGAGGGGTAGAATTGCCCAATTCAAACTGATGTCCTATCTTTGAGGTCTGAAATATGCCATTCTGCCTGATCCTCACTAGCCCCAGACTCTTTGAGGGGACAAGAGCAGTGCTGAGTGATAGTCACTGCAGACGTATTTGACCTTTTCTTATTAGTAGACCAAGTTGTGTGTTAATTCAGTTTAATTTGAGAGGGATGGTCGCAAGGTCTCTGGGCAATTGAAAAATCTATTATGGAGGTGACCCTTTTGATTTAGCAGGACTTTAACCACCGTTAAAGGGAAATGGGAAACTCTTTACAGTTTTTGCAGCAGCCTCGCTTGTAGCAATGGAATCTATTGTACTCTATAAAACAAATGGCTGTGTTATATCAAAAGCTGGTGCAACTCTAAGGAAAGCATCCTAAAAAAATCATTTGCACCAGCCTGGAAGAATAAGACTTCAGCAGATGCAGACGCTGAAATGCTTGAAGACCCTGCTTCATCAGAGACTGTTTAAATTATCCTGAAAAGACATATCTTACAATGTCATAAAGACTGGCTTACCTGTGTTATAAAGAAAAGTGTGCCAGAAAACAGAGGAAAAATAAGTTTTCTTGTATGTCCTATTGGTGTTGTGCTTTATTCTTATTAGATATATAGAAAATATCATCTCTCCAAGTCCTTTGGAGTCATCAGCCTTTTTTCTGAATCCTAAGACAGCTCTCTTGTTGTGTGTTTTGTGTATGTTGCCTTCCTTACTTGCGGGCATTGTGAACAGCCCAATTTTGTTCCATCCTTGATGGCTATAAAGGGGCCAGTCCTCTTTCACCTCCATCTTGGCAACAGTGTCAGGATTTATTTCTCTCTGACTTCATATTTGTATGGTTGGAGCAAAAGAGGAAAAAAACGATAAACAAAATCTGGAAAGGAGGTGAAGCATGTAGTGGCATTTCAATTGTATTTTAATAAATAAGGCTTGCCTGAAGATCTGAGAGTAAAACAGATTGGTCAGCCTTATAGACCAGGTAATGGTAACACACACCTTTAATCCCAGTAGCCAGACTAGTTTCCTATAGAAACCAGGTGATACATGTCTTTAATCACAGTGCTGCAAGGCTTTAATCCCAGCCCTAGAAAAGATTATAAAATGGGAGGAAACAGCTCTCAGTCCACGGTCTCATTCTGAGATTCCTGGAGGTAGGATCACCATTTTGAACTGAGGTTGAGATAAGAGCCAGTGGCTGGCTGCTTTGCTTTTTGGGCCTTCAGACTGAAACCCAATTTCTCTCCCTGAGTTTTTATTAATTGTGCATCAGAAGAACATGTTGCTGGAATGTGGACCTAGGAGCAGTTGAATCAAGCTGCCAGCTGCTAGAAGTTTCTAATAAGAAAATTAGAGCAAGGTCATTTCTGGCTATGTGACTCTGGTTCTAAACAGGTTTTACAAAGAGGCTGTGATTGAGCTCGGAAAACACAAACAAATTGGCTTTCCAGAATAAAGGCCAAACTACGTTTTGGTTAGAAAATTAAAATGATTTTCTGGGAGGTATTCTGGGAGAATTGAGGGGGCTTTTTAATGACTGGGAGAATTGGGGGGGCTGTTTTAATGACTGACTGGGAGAACTGAGGGGGTTTTAATGACATCTCATCCATTTCCGATACAAGGTGGTTGGGCTTTGAAGAGTGGGGCTGTGAAATTCAAGATTAAGTGTTTTCACAGGGTCCCTAAAAGGACACAGGATTAGACAGGGGACAGGAGGGCACATATCTGAAATTCCCAGTCTAGATACTAGAAGAAGGACTTGGGGAGATGCTTCACTGGATAAAATACTTTATATAAAGAATGGGAATTGAACTGGAATTGAGATCCCCAGTTCCCATGTAAAACACAAGACAGGCAGCTGACTATCCAGCACGTGGAGACAGAGAAAAGGGTGAAACCTGATAGACTAACCACAAATGGCTAACTCTGGGTCTAGTGAGAGACCCTGTCTCATAAAGAAAGTAAAAAGTGATTGCAGAGGACACCTGGCACTCATGGTCTCCAAACACACAAATCTACACATGCATATACATATACGCATGCACAACATATATGCAAAATAGATATTGGAAAGAGAGGCACCATTACAAGAAAAGCTCTGCCATTTGCAAGAAAATGGGTGGGGCTTGAAACAACACTACTAAGCAAATTAGGTCAGTCTTAGACAAATATTGCCATTTGTGGAACTCTAGGCTTTAAATACAATCACAAAATTATGTATGTATATATGACACGAGAGTGGAAGCAAAACTGTCTAGGGGACAAGCACCTAAGGAGGGGGAAGTGTGCAAAAAGGGGAGAAGATAGCATGGGGAAAATATGCTCAACCTACGATATATACTTGAATAAAAGTGAAGCAAATTAAATTTAAAAAGCATAGATATTTGAATATTGTAAGCTTAAAACATAGTTATGCCACTAATTTCCCTTGAATGTTTCTTCTGTTTGTAGACAGCCAGGGACAGAAGTTCTTCCTTTGCATTCTCACGTATGAATATTCATGCCATGTCCCCCTGCTTCCCCCGTGGACCCTTTAGAGGCTCCTGAGCCTCAGAGGAGAGTCGGTACCAGTCTAGCTGCGAAATTTCTCATAAGGTTCAGGTTCAGCCTCAGATATCCCAAAGCCGTCTGAAAACACCAAAGGCTCTTCAGTCAAGATAAAAGGTTGTAAGTGTGTGTTCAAGCTTATATTTCGCGTGAGAAGATTAGCTTTCACTCTGCCAACTCTCCCGGTTGTTACAAGCTGCCCTGGCGTTGTGTGTTTTGTGCTTCCCATAGAGAGGAAATGGATCTGTTGATTTCCTGCCCCTTTTCTGAGTCTATCAGTTGCTGGCGAAGGCATGATCCATTATTGAGTCCAAGTCAGCAAAATCCCTCTGGCCGTAGTCAGTTTGTACACTTGAAAACACATACTATGAGACCTGGTAGGCACTGCAGTGGACACTGGCTTGCAGTGTGGAAATTTAGACCCAAGTCACACACAGTGCATTTTGCTGTCTCAAGACAGTCACGTGACAGACACATGATTTAACCATACATCCCCTGTGCTGACTTCTCACACACTCAATAATTTGCTCATAAAAATCTAGAGGCATATATAGTCAACTACGATGGCTAATTTTCCATGTCTACTTGGATGGGCTATTGGGCTCACAGATGCTTTGTTAAACAGCATTTTTGGGTCTGTCTGAGAGGACCCTTAGAGTCAGCAGATTGAGGAGAGGTTACACCCACCACTCTGCACCCTACAGCCTCTAGGGGCCAGAGTGAATCTAATGCGAGGACAAATGGTCACTTTTCTTGAGCTGGGTGGTTAATCTCCTGTTGGGGACAGCAGAGCTTCAGATCTTGATGTATAGTCACACCCATACCTCCTTCCCACTTTCAGACTTAGTTCTCTGATTCTCTTGCAGATGGCACGTTATGGGTCTTCCCAGCCCTCATGACTGCATAAGGGAGTTTTCTGGAAGAAAATAATCTTTAAAAATTAACCTCTCATCCCATGTGCCTCTCTCTCCTATTCTCTCTCTCTCTCTCTCTCTCTCTCTCTCTCTCTCTCTCTCTCTCTCTCTCTCTCCTCTCTTTCTCTCTGAAGAGTATTGGTTAATGCAATGGGATTCATCACTTAATCTCTCCCAGGAAATCCTTTTGAGGACCAAGTCAATGAGAAAACAGGACTTATACCTGTGGCTATAGCCTCACTTTATGCAAAAAAATCTTAAAAATTATATAGGTATTTAGCAAAAGAAATCTTATATTTTTGTAAAGTTTTTATGTCAGAGATACTCTTTTTCACTTATGGTTCAGCTCTAATGGGGAATTTAGCACGAACAATTCAGTCCCCCGCTGACACTCGTGCAGTCAAATATGTAGAAATTTACAAACAAATTACTAGGTGAGCTCCTTATTTAAAATGAACACTTAACTGAACTCATTGTGAAAATAAATTTTCTCCTCTCCTTACATCTCCCACTCAGTATTAACAGTTGATTTTCTTTCTGGTGTTTTCTTACGTAGGAAAACTTTTCAAGGCAGACATGCTGTGAACTAGACCGCAGACATCGCCGCTTTACAATGGGTGAATCTGGATAAGTCAGACGTGACAGGATTGTGTCGGGAACACTGGGGATGCTAGCATTCAGACTTCCCTTCCTTTCCGAGACAAGGCTCTCTAGAGAAGTTGAATTGCCAGGATGTCTGTAGCCATCTCTGCCCATCTCTCTATTAATCTACCTGTATTTCAGCCTATTGTCTACCAAGAGATTTATGTTAATGAATTGGAATTCGCTTGAGTGATTATGGGAAATGGCAGCTCCAAAGTCTGTGCTTTGGACTGGAGACCTGGGCCAACCCACAGTTTAATTCCAAAGCTGTTGCTGGCAGAATTCCCTTTACCCAGGAGATGCTGTCCTTCCTTTCTAGTCAAGTCTGCACTAATTGCCTGAAAATCACCCACATTATGGAGACTAATATACTTTATTCAAAGTTGACTGACTTAGAAGTTCATCTTTTGGGGTTGGAGAGATGGCTCAGGAGTAAAGAGCTTGTCTTGTTCTTGCAAGAGGACCTGAGTTCAGTTCCCAAAACCCAGGTTGGGTGTGTCACATCTACCTGTAACTGCAGCTCGAGGAGACCTGTCACCTTCTTCTGTGCTCGTGAGGCGCTGGCACTCATGTGCACACACATAGGCACACACATAGAGACGTAATTTAAAGACAATGAAAAAAGAAAATTCCTTCAAAGAGCTTTCTAGAAAAACATTTGGCCAAATAGCCAGGCACTATTGTCTAATTTCCGGTGGCAAGTTGAAATATTCAGGTAGCCATCAAACCAAGAATACGAATCTTTTGAGCACCACGTTAAACAGACTTCTGACCTTCATTCTCAGAGATTCAGATTCTAATCTGATTATAGTGAATTCCGTGGGTTGAGGAGCAGGCAGCTCTCCCAGAAATCATCCCTGTCCTGCTCTGGGTACGGCCCTGTAAGACCATGGCTTTGCCTACTCTGCAGATGGTAAAGCTAAAGCCCACAGCCATGAATTGGCTTGGCTAAGGGAGCTCACAGGGATATTTTAACCTGGATCTTTCACTCTCGTCCCAGAACTCTTCCTGTATAACATATTTCCCAACATCTGGTGCATCAAGACTTTCTGAGGTTGAAATCCCACCTCGAGATTAAACCTTTCTAAAATCTAAAATCAACCAACAGGATTTTCTCCCAAATGTCACAGCCTGATCCCCAAAGGAAAGATAAGGAAATTCTGAAGAATGGCAACAAGGGAGGACTCCCTTTAGTACATCTGCAGATGTAGTACAAAGCTACAGGAAGTGAGGCAATAGGTGGTGACAAGCTACTGGAACAGAGCTGACAACTACCCAAATCATGATAGTGATACATACATTGTGAGGGAAAGCTAAGATCCCAATAAACACTGCTAAAATGTCTTTGTAAGAAAAAAATAATTTTTCTACACATAGCATACTTAGAAATAAATCCCATATGGACCCATACAGAAACAACATTTTGAGGCTTTTAATTATCATATCTGTAGATGCATTTTAAAGGCTGTTGTAATGAAAAGGCAGTATGGTGTTGACAAACATTCCACTGGAAGCCACTGAACCATGACAGAGGTACACTGTGAGGAAAGCACAAGCAATCAATGAGTGTTGCTAAAAATGACGATCTGTGTGAGAAAAAAATAGACTTCCTACACAGACCACACTTGGAAATAATTCTAGCTGAATCCATGCAGGAACAAAAACTTGAGACTTGTAATAGACAATTAAAATATTTTTATAACAGGGAAAAGGAATATTTCTTTCATAAAGCATAAAAAGTACAAGCTGGAAAGCAGCATCATCCTAAGAATACTAAGCCAACACATTTGTTTGCTTTCCTACATATTTTATGATATTGAGTACACAAGTTATACTAAGTCATATGATTCTCATGACAACACTATGCGGCAGTAATCATTACAGTTTTCATAAAAGATGGAGGCCTGGTGAGGCCGTTAGTGCATGCACTCTAGCTCTAATGCCATGGCTGCCTATCCCTCTCAAGTGGGGAAAATCAACCACATTCAAGCTATACACATAATGCGTGAGCTAATCAAACCTACAATGTACACGCTAGGGAAAATACTTTCAATGCATATAGCTATCGGTAATACACATATAATATTTGTTCCATACAAATCATTATGTAAAAATGGGCCCAGATTAGGAACAAACAACATATCAGAAAGGCAAGTCCATGGCTATTATCATATGAAAATATGCATGCTGATAGGCACATAATTCACCATAGTCATTTTGGAAGTAATTTGGCAGTATCTATGAAACTAGAACATGTGGTTTCCTATAATCTAGAAAATCCTTGATGCCCATAGGGGAAAAAATGAATTGAATAAACTGTGTGTTAATTACATTTTTGGAATGCAAAATTTTGGTTGAAGCAGTTGAGTAGGCTATATATTATATATTGACACTTGGGTTAAGTCTAAAAACCTTACTAAATTACAATATGCATTGTCATGGGTGTCTACACTGTCATAAGACTTATCAACTTCATAATAATAGTTATTCTGTGTGTGGGGGAAGGAGGCGTTAAGGATGGGAGGAATTAGAGGATAGGAATAGACATTTAAATTTATCTTCCTTTTCTTTAAGAAGAAAGGATATACACAAGAAAATACAATTAAATGTTAAGCCATTTAAAAATCTAGGTAAACCTAGGTGGTAGGTATTTATGATGGCAAAACATGATTGGCAACTTGACTAGACCGAGAAGCCCCTAGGAGACTAGTAAAGCCATATAGGCTGCATCTGTGAGGACATATCTAGACACGATTGCCCTGAATATGAGCTATAGTGATGGGCTGGGGCCAGATGGAAAAAGGTCAAGCAGAACTGGGTCCTCTCTTTCTGCTTCCAGGGCACTGTGATGTAAGCTACTCTACTGTGCCATACCTTTCCTGTCGTCATAGGCAGAAGCCTCTGAAACTGTAGACCAAAAAAATCTATTTCTATATATTCTACCACAGCATTGAAAGTCTGACAATACAGTTTCAAAGTTTGGTGTGGGTGTGTTTGTGTATGTATGTGTGTATCTGTTTATTATTTTCTATGCATTTGATATTGTACATAGTTGCACTTAAAACAAAAGTACATTGTAGTCATTCATTTTAAGAGTCAATTATAATTCTCTTTTTCCTGAGAACTATCTTGCATGAATTTCAGTTTTCTACATATTAATAATTCTTAATATCTCTTTCTACTTATTATCAAAGTTTAGAATAAAAGAAAGACCTTAAGGGCATTTATTCAAATCTTCTGAGCTCAAGTTAGTATTTTGGGTAAAAATCCTTCCTTAAATTTGCTTTATGATTAATAACCTGGAAAATATGGCTTTTGTTAACTGGATATTTTGTTTTCAGGAAGTCAAGGTTCACCGATAATGAATTTTTGAAGAAGTAGAACATAGTTGGCTACACATAATGCTAATTCTGTGCAGAACATGTGGTTCTCTCTACAATGAGACAGAGTCTGTGGGGAATCTCAGGGTTATTAGCATAACCATCAATTATCATTATTTTGGTAACATGTAGAAGCAAAGGTTGAAAGAGATCTGATTGGTAAAATGTCAACTACTGTAGAGTAAATGGTAGGAAATGAATGGTGTGGTTGTTTTGAGTATTTTAGGGGATGCTGCAGTTACATCAGTGCATATGGCTCTTTCAGCAACTGATAAGGTAGATGTTGGCATCTCCCATGATTTCTCCCAAATCTTAAGAAAAATTACACCAATCCTAAAAAAAAGGAAAGGGCTTTCCCCATACCTACTACTCTTAACTGTAGTCATGCACTTTAATACTGAATATCTTTGATAAGTTAAGGAGAAGATCCTCCAAAGCAGGACAAGGGGGGGAGATCTCAATATTAGAAAAATAATCCTGGTTTCTAACTCACAAAATAATAAAAAAATGGGGGAGGGGTAATGTGGGATTTCACTTTGTATGCTGTGAATATGATTGGTTAACCAATAAAGAGAACTGGCTTGGCCGGATAGGGTAGAACAGAGCTAGGTGGGAAAAACTAAACTGAATGCTGGGAGAAGGAAGGTGGAATAAGAGAGAAACCATGTAGCCCCACTGGAGCCAGATGGAACTTTAGCTGGTAAGCCACAGCCACGTGGCTATATACAGATGAATAGAAATTGATTAAATTAATATGTAAGAGTCAGCCAATAAGAAGCTAGAGCTAATGGGCCAAGCAGTGATTTAATTAATATGGTTTCTGTGTGATTATTTCTGTCCTGGGA
>NW_026068023.1:1079149-1154149 GCF_014885135.2 Alexandromys fortis | reverse complement strand
TGGGGGGATAAAAGTGGTTTGTAATCAGCTTATGAACGCTAGGGAGACACGAGCATCTTAAATGATTGCAAAGATTGTTCTCTTAAGCAGGTTAAGTAACTCCTAGTTTCTTCCTGACCCTCTCCAGATTCTTAATTAACACGGAGTATCTTCCTTCATTGGAGAGAAAAAAAAAACAGAAGTGTGTGAAATACAGGCTTGGGTATATAAACTAAGGATGATCCATTGAATCTACATTTTTTTCCTCCTATACATTTTATCAACTGAAGGAACTAATTGGCCCAGTCCACACTGCTGGCAGCACCATCTTGAAACAAAATGTTGGACAAGGTCTCCTGGCAAACGGTGGCCACTGCCCTTTTGCCCAGAAAAGGGGGCTACTGTTGTACCAGCTGGAGCCCTGTGCTGGCGGGCAGCAGTCTGAAGCGCTGCTTGCTCATGCTAATGATCTCAGACCAGTGCTGCTCTTATTGGGAAGTGGGCAGAGAGAAGCCCATGCCAAATTCTTGCACAAGGTCAAATGTTTCTGGAGAAAGAGAGCCAGGGTGAAATTAGCAGTCAGGCTGAGGTAGGGGTAACCGAGTGGAGGAATTGCAAGAACTCGGGTCACCCAGGAGGGGTGAATCTGGAAAGTCAAATGGACACAGCAATAAAGAGTAATTACTACCGCAGTGCTCAACTTGGAAAGCCAGCCACATCTCACACCAAGGCCAGATTCAGAGCAGTTCTGTTCCAAGGATGTTGGAGCAGGCTCAGGGACAGGAAGAGAGGGTGCTAGCCAGCCGCCTCTCCCTGGCTTTGGAACCATGCATCCTCAAAAGAAAAAATGATTCATAAAAGAGAAACTGAAGGACATATCTTTCGACCCCTCTACACTTTAAGACAAATATATTCCATGTATACAATATACCCCTATTTTTAGGACTGTTCTATAGTAAAAAAAATATATATATATCAACAACAACAAAACGGTATCAAAGAAAAAGAAGGGGAACCCTTTTAGGGAAATATGAGCCATGGCTGACCTAAAATACCTCTTTTCGCCTCTGCTTGCCAACACCACTGTGGCAGAGAAGCTGTTTGTGGGATGAACACATCCTAAGAGAGGAGGTGGAGGAAAGAAATAGTGGGTGGAGGAGGTGCTGTTCTCCAGTGTCAGGGAGAAATTCTTGACAGCATTGACTGTTTTGGATTGACTATTTTGACAGCTGATTTTTATCCCTCCCCCCCGACTCCAGAATCATGACAGACAATTGCTGAACATCAAATTGATGAGTGAACACTTCATCAGATCTGGTTGCCCTAACAACTAAAATAGCCAAAATGTTAAGACAGGCAAACGGGATTGATTATTTTCGATACAATCGGTGGGTGGTTGACCAGAATTCTCTCACCCTAATCACACACACAAACAAAGGCATTATCAACCCATGCAAAAGCGGTTAGAGGACAAGAAAGGAGGCATCAATCACCTGGATCCCTTAGCTCTCCAACGCCACTGGAAAGATGTGAAGCACCAGCCATGGCAGCCTCTGGATTTCTCTAGGTGATGGGTGGTCCAGGAGGCAGCCATCTGTGAAAGCTGGGACTCTGATCCCTGCAGTTTCTAGCGCGATGAGAGTCTGGCTTGGATGGAAAAACAGATTGCCCCAAATCGTCGTCTGGAGGTGCTAAATCATGCATGAATGTCAGGACATGATGCCAGCAATGGCATCTTCTCCCGAGGGCTTTATCGGCTACGAATTCAGAAAGTTCTGCGCTCGGATTTTAATTTTTTTGAACATACAGAGATAATTGTTGTGTCATACACCCAAAGGGAAATTAAATCTCTCTCGTAATTGGATTTGGTATTTGCTGGCTTCCTAAAGACAAGAGAAAGTTCATGTCAGATTCTTAAAAATTTTGAATTAAAATATTTCCATCAAAGCCTGGTACAATGACACAAGCCTGTAAATCACAAACGTTAGGTGGCTGAGGCAAGAGGACTGCAATTTTGAAACCAGTCTGCATTACCTAGTGAGCTTCAGGTCATCTCCAAGGTGGGACGCTGTCTCAAAAATTAAAGCATCTTAAAGATCCAAATTCCATCACCATACCAGGTGTGCCAGGGGCTACTGTGCCCAAGAGGCGGATGTCTTAGCCTGCTGGTGTGGGAAGAGGTATAGGAGGCCCCTGAAGCTTTATTCCTGTTTGTTTGCTTACTTGGGTCTTTTCCTTTACATTCTGAGTTATGAAATAAATTAGTTAATAACTTGGCTGCAGTGCAGTATGTGTTGGGAAAACTGGAATTAATGAAGATTGTGACATTGTAAGGGACTGAAAATGAATGGGGGGAAAACGCCCACGGAGCATTCACAGTGCAATTTTCAGATGCAGGTTGTAGTAGATGCCACAGACAGAAACAGATACATCCTCAGATCTTTACTACTGAGCAAGAAATTATTCCTGAGCTTTCCTGCTTTCAAAAGAGTTCCAAAAAAAAAAAAAAAAAAAGAACAATACAATACTAAGATTGAAAACAGCACCGTCCTCATTTGAAAAATACCTAGTAGCTTGAAAGCTGGTTCAGGTTCAGCTCTCAGAGGTCCCGAGACAGCAGGCTCGTGGCTGAGTAGCAATGAAAGTGGTAAGAAGTGTTATGGAAACAGAGAAGATCTACCTTGAAGGAGGAATCTGCTAGAGCAACTACCAAAGATGATGACATATTGATTTGGATAAAAAGGAGCTTCTGGATACATTTGAACATATATTTAAATATAATATTTCATTTTCTTCCTAAAGCATTCTATCTTCTACAGTACCCTCCCTTTTCTTACTTTAATGGATCCTTCAGGAAAGGTTGGCATTTACACTAGAATACACTGGAGAATGCCCAACATCACTGACCTGCCCCTTCTTTTGGTCTTGAACTGCTGGGGCCTGAGTTTGTTGTCATTTGACTGACTTCATTTTTTTCACAAGAGTGATGGCTTGATGTGGGAAGTCCTTCTGTATATGTGCTGCTTCTTTTGGCTAACAAATAAAGCCATTTCAGCCAGCGGCTTAGCAGAATAGAGTGGGGCAGGAATTCCAAGCAGATAGAGCAGAAGAGAAGGTGGAGTCAGAGAAGCCATGTAGCTGCTACAGGAGACAGATGCTTCTGCTGGAGCCTGCTGAAACTTTGCCAGTAGGACACGACCTCTCAGTGATGCACAGATTAATGGAGACGGGTCAGTTTTGGATATAAGAGCAAGCAAGAAATACACTTAAGCTATTGGCCGAGCACTATCGCAAATAATATCACTTCTGTGGGATTATTTTGGGTCTGGGCAGCTGGAAACAAAGGAACAGCCTCTCCCAACAGCTGCCGATGTTAATAAAAATAATTTCAAAAGACGGATGTGACTTAAACACAGACAATCTTGTTTGAAGAAAGCAAACCATCCCTTTCCTGGGAATTTAAACCCTCAAATCCCAAAAGAATACGGCAGAACGAAGGCAGATGCAGATACGTGTTAACATAGATGCTAAGAAGGCCAGGGTGCTGAGTCAAACTGTAAGAAAGAAGGAAAATGGAGTCAGTGGAGGTGACACCAAGACAACAGAGAACAGGGAAGGGAGGATAAAACGAAAGTGCCAGAGACTCAGGAGCAGGGGAAGACTCCACAATGGACAGACACGAGCCCCACCTTCAGCTCCGGAGCAGCTTTCCTTCTTGCTTTTTGCTTGGTTTTACTGGCATCCTTTGTTTATATGAATGAGTTTCTATTCTTTGTATCTAAGAGTTTGTCTAAAAATTTTTGTCTGAGTTTAACCCATCCTAGTTGAGAATAAAGAAATTTACGTTTATTTGGCACTAAATGCAATCTTGAAAACTACAGATCTCAAAGTCTTTATTTTAGATGAAGCTACAAAAGGAAAAATGGCTTCCACCCAGCCTTCTGAGGACATAATTGCTTTGGGAATATAGTCACCATGTTGTGAGGAAGCCTAGCTTACAGAGTGCATTGAAAGTTTTGGAAACTAGAGCTGGAGAAGATGATAATGACGATGAGAAAGAGAGAGGAGGATGGGTCTGAACAGCTCTAACTACTCCCATCCTTCCTCCTCCAGCTCTCCGCGACCTGAGCTCAGCTACTGGCTATAAATATGGAAACTGCTCAAGCTAGACTTTCCCAAATGAGGTTAGCAGTTGGAATCACCCATTTTCCCCAATCACTCTCTACCTTTTATTTGTTTATTTATTTATTTTGAGATGGGATCTCACAGGGTCATAGCATCCACATCTGGTTAGGGGATATGCTGGATAGGCTGGCCTGCATGTCCCAAGGATCTTCCTGTTTCCACCTGTCCAGAACTGGAATCAGAGTCACATGGAGTCATCCCTGCCCTTTTATAGAGGGAATGGGGATGATGCTCAGTGGGCATTTTAGCTGAGAGATCTTGCTAGGTCTTTAAGGTGTAATTTAAGCATAGCAATAAAGATCTTCAGAGAACTATTACCAACTATACATTATGCTATGTATAGAACCTAAAGAGGCCTACCTGGCATTGTGGTTCTTGATGGTAGGAGTAATAGATAATTCTTTGTCTTTTAGCATCAACACAATGCCCAAGCAACTACAATCTGTCGCCACATTTCCTACCCTACTTAAAATACAACATCATGCTGTTGGCGAGATGGCTTGGTGATTAAGAACACTTGTTGCTCTTCTAAAGACCTGAGTTCAGTTCCCCAAAATCCATATCTTCATTAGGAGGCTCACAACAGCCTGTAACTCCAGTTTCAGGGGATCTAATGCACTTAGCTGATCTCCACCAACATGTGTGTGTGTGCGTGTGCATGCACACACGCACACATGACACATACACAGAAGCACACACACATCAATAAATTCTGAAGAAACACAAGAGCACACATTTGTAAAATACTGATTGCATTTTACATTTTTTACTTTTCTCCTTTTAATTTATCTATATCACAGTCCTTGGGAGGAGTTGACATGTACACTGTCATATGCCAATGTTTACACAGCCACCCTCTTGTCCTACCTTTTCTTTCCAGTTGAATTTAGGGGAGCTGAGTCGTAGTTTACACAAGATTGTTTGTGTGGATAAAGTATCTGGAAAGGGCCTTTTGAATGCATCTGACATACTTGCTTCTTCTTGTCTAGAATTGACACACACATAGCTGTAGGAAATGCCAAGGGTGGGCACTGTATTTTGAGAGATAAGAGTTAACACAGCCAGCTCCTGGACAGATCGTAAATATATACATTGATCTAAACCCAAGTAAACGGCTACGCATCTCAGAGAAGACCAACTCAATGTGATTTTCCTAGTCTGTGACTCAGTAACCAACAGAGAAGCCATGGGTTGGTGGCCCAGTCGCACAGGCTGCAGAAGCTAATGGCAAGTCCCAGGTTTATAGTTTCTGGCACAGATCATAAGTGGGAATTCCCCACAGTCTGCTCCTTGTGTTTAGAGTGGCTCACCAAACTTAGGGAAACTCTTATTTTGTATCGGTTTATTTGAAAGGATACAGGTGCAGATGGAAGAAGTAAAAGACGCCTGAGATGGTGTACAGAGTTCTAATGTCCCTTCAGCAGCCCATACTCCAGAAACTTAGATGTGATCAGACATCCAGATGTCTGTGGCAGGCACTCTGTCCTTCAGATTCAGACAGAGGCCTAGTTTCATGGGCATGAGAAAATCCATCATCCGTTTATTGCTAACTAAACTTCACCCTCTCTCCCCTCTGGGTCAGGCTGTGGTGTTGTATATTAGTTTTATCAACACTGACCAATACTTGAGAGAGACAACTTGATTGGAAGAGTTGTTTATTTTGGCTCATGTTTTCTGAGGTATCAGTCCATCTTGGCAGGGCAGAAGGATGGTGGAGCAGAACACTTTTCATTCAGGAGACCAGAAACAGAGTTCGAGCAAGCTAAGCCCCCAGTAACCTCCTGAAAGGGCATCCTGCTCCAGACTTATCAACAGTGTCTTGTATAAGATGAAATATACTGTCTAAATTCAAATGGTCCGTGAAGTGAGGTCCAGAATACCAAGGCAACAAAAGTTGGACTTAGACACCATTGGGTCCCAGTTACAGAGCGCAGCAAGGCACACTGGGAAATGCACTCTGCTTGGAACCAGAAGGTAAAGAAATGTAGAGTCAGTCTTGTCTTTGCCACTCATTAGCTAAATTGTGCTGAGAAAATCAGTTAACATCCCCGATTCTCAATTTTCTCAACTGGAAAATGACTATCAGATGATGATGATATTATGTAATATGTATTTTACAGGTAGCTATAACCAGCAGAGAGGCAATGTTTATGAACTATAAATGCCATCATAGTGTTGGTTAAAAGGAGAATTTCTTTAAGGATTATAACAAGGGCTTTGAATTGATTTTATCTTAAAACCTCATTAGCTTTGAGTCCCTAATGGGCAAATATTTCTGAATTATACTCACTATTCAGTTACAATGGGTTTCTCCTTTTTACAGGATGCTCACTGTAAACACAAAGGAAACATGCCTGTTATGTCAATGGGCCTCATTGACAACATAGAATGTTTGATTTGAAAGCTGCCTCTTGTAGTAAAGAAAGGAGTTATTTCAAACAAATCATTTTCAAATAGACAGAACCCAACCATTTCCACAATAGAAACCAGAAGAAAAACCACAAAAGAGACCTCAGTGGGTCTCCTGGGACAACAGCACGTTGAAAGAAGATCTGTGGCAGCAGGGATAGAGGGGAGGAAGAGGTAGAAGAGAGGAAGGGCTGGACATGGCAGAAATGCTTTATGTTTAGAGAGATGCCGTCCTCCATTGGTTTCCAGGCACGGACGAACTCTAATTGGCTAATCTTCACATATCCCTTTGAGGTTAAGTGGGCAGCAAGCATTATCCCCGATTTTCAAAAGCACAAAGAGCTTAAGTGTCTCGCCTGAGGTCACAAGAATTGGCTGGTGATGAAGCTAAGAAGAAACCTGCTACAGGACCCCTGCCTTCCAACCCCCTCCCAGACTTGGAGACCTTCTTCAGGAGAGTCCTCTGGGGTCGCAAAGTCCTTGTCACCACTGACAGGCAAGGTGACATCTTTATTCCTATACAGCGCTCACTTTGTATCGAATGTGGGTTTTCAGGCACAATGAACTTTTCCACAGCTAAGCAGTGCTCAGAGGGAGGTAGAAGAGAACGTGTGTGTGTGTGTGTGTGTGTGTGAGAGAGAGAGAGAGAGAGAGAGAGAGAGAGAGAGAGAGAGAGAGAGAGAGCGCACTTGAGTGTGTTTAATTTTCAAAAAAGACATTGATGTTCTTTTCTGGGGCTGAACACTCTTTGAATCCAACAGCAAGGCAGAGCCTGTGAACAAAACCTTCCCTATTCACTTCAAACTGTAGTCTTTTTACTAAACACTCTTCAGAGAATTCCCAGCTTTGTTTAACCGATTTCCAAGGCTTCTCTTCAAACTACCCAGCTGACCCCTGTTCATCTTGTTGCCTCTGAGTTGCCCGGAGAAACGGACCGTCGTCACTGGATTAAAGCATTAAAGCTCGCCAGGATATAAGACAATTTCGCATCTAAAAATAAATAAATAAAAAAGTATCCCGATGAGAATTGCAAAAAGCCTTTAGGTATATATGCAGGCAGGAAAATCTCAGGGCAGCAAGAATAGAATTGTTTCACCTTAACACAGAACACTGGGCTTTTTAGACTGTCGTCATTATGTGGAGAAAATGAAATCTCCAGCCACTTTCTCTTAGGTGCTGGGTTGTATTAGGGCATCTCAACCCCAGTCAATGGCTTTAGAGCCTTCAGCTAGAGCACACATCCCGCCTGATGCTTAGTCTGTCCTAAGAAAGGACCAAAACCTTGCTTCTTTTCATTCACTATGCAGAGGAAGAAAGAGTAAAAAGACACACTTTATTCTTTTGAGAAAAGCAGAAGAAAAGCAAATTGAAAAAGGACAGCTTGTGCCATAACAAATAGGCACTAATTTCCAAGCCTTGCTTTTGAGACTATGCATACTCAAGGCGAGAATTGGTGAGCAACCTGTCTGAGCCCCACTGACCTTAGCCTTAGATGCCCTGCGCTCTGATACTCACCAAGCTGATGGTCTTGGACAAGGATTCGGACATTTATGGACTTTATGCTCTTAATAAATCAAACAAGGGAATAAGGTGTGCTTTAACTTCCTCTTTCACAGTCTGAAGCGAATGACCAATCGGCATGCCTGCCTCATGTAGCTTTTCTCACGGCCAGTCCACGTCCCACTCTGCCAGGTCCCTTAGCTATTGCGTTTCTCATTCTAGTGAATGATCTTCTTCCCTTGGGCGGCTGCCCAGAAGTCATCTTCTAAAAGAGCATGTGAAGGAGCATGAGAAGAGGGTGGGGTCAGGGAAAGGAAGAAGTATGTCTGTGTAAAGTCAGCCCTTAACTCATGAATGTCATGGACTCTTCAACCCTGAGAGGAAAAGGTCATTATGCTTATTTTACAGTTGAGAAGAACAAATATGTAAAGAGAATCATCGGCTGACATACTGTGGAGAATAAAATCAGAAGTGGTACTAAATTGTGGGGCCAAGGAAAACAAGGGAAATCTGAAGCCTTTCTCCAAATGTTATTAAGACTCCTGGTGCTGAGGCTCAGAAAAGGGCACTTGTTGCTCTTGTACAGCATCTTGGTTTCCTTCTCAGGACCCACATGGGCACTCACAACTACCAGTAACTCCAGTCCCAAGTGACCTGACACCCTTTTCTAACCTCTGTGGACACCAAGTACACACATGGTACACATGTATACATGGAGGCACAGTACCCATGCACGTATAATAACCAAATTAATAAATCTAAACTAAAAAAAGAAATCAAAGGCAGAGCAGAAGACATGCATATCTCAGTGAGAGCCTAGTGGGCATGAACCCTTGAGTTCGGGTCCTAATGCCTTTACAACACACACACACACACACACACACACACACACACACACACGAGCCCCAAGATGCTGAGGGCAGAGCATTAAATCACATACAGCTATGGTACCTATAGAGCCACCCTGGATGGAGTCAGCCTTCCTCTTCCCATGTTCTTTTTCTGTACTGGCACCATTCACTGCTTCTGATCCACTCCTAACACTTCTCCATCAAGTCCTGTGCCTGAGAATGACCATTTGGACTCTCCCTCTGGTTCATGGTTGGGTTAAGAGGGGTCCTTGCAGGAGGTTAGGTGGGGGGTGGGACAGTGAGCCCCTTCCCTGCAGTCTGTACCTTGATAATATCTGTGTTCTTCCCTCCCTCTCTGCTGGCAAGAAAGTCGACAGGCAAAGCTCCTATAGAGTTAGTTCTGGGGTTTCCTCCCAATCTCGCTCAGGTCAGCTTTTTAGTCCATTTTTTCTACTGTCTGTACCTCTAAGTTGATTCATATGGATCTTTCTTTTTTTTAAAAGTTTCACGGTTGTTTTTTCTTTTGTGTAGGTAAGAAGGTATGAACATGTGTTGACATGTGTGTGCAGGTGTGCTTGTCCATGCACTCATGTGTCAACCCAGAGACTGATGTTTACTGTATGCATCTTTTAAAAAAGAGATTTATTTATTTATTATGTGTACAATGTTCTGTCTATGTATGCCTGCAGGCCAGAAGAGGGCGCCAGATCTCATTGCGGATGGTTGTGAGCCACTATGCAGTTGCTGGGAATTGAACTCAGGACCTCTGGAAGAGCAGCCAGTGCTCTTAACTGCTGAGCCGTCTCTCAAGCCCTATCATCTGTATCTTTACCACTCTCCATCTTATTTTCTGAGACAGGAACTTGCAGTGAACCTGGAGCTTACCAGTGAGCCCTCAGGATCTACCTTCTCTCTGTACTCCCCAGGCCATCTCAGGTACCACACCCAGTGCTTTATGTGAGTGCTGGAGATCCGAACTTGGATCCTCACCCTTGCACAAAGAGCACTTTACCCACTGAGCTGTCTTTCCGGTCCTGACATCTGTTTCTTGCAGAGTACCAATTGGGTTTATCCAACCACCGTTCCCTTTATTGCAGCTATGACCTACTTTTTTTTTTAGGGAAAAAATATACCACCCCAGGTATCCAGGGGGGTTCACAACAGTCAAACCTGTTGGAGTTCTCTTATCTTTTGCCATTTAATTGCCTTAAGAATATTCACGTCTCCCTGGAACCTTTCTGCTGGAACTGGTAGAGGATGTGAGGGACTCTTATCTTTCAGGAGACAACCAACAGTTTCCACGAAGAGCCATGAAATAAATAATTCGGGCTTCTCAGGCTATAAACAACCCTGTCACTCAGCCTTCTTCCCTCTTTGCTTGATTGTTACCTTGTAAAAATTTGAAATAAATTCTAATCCAACGGTGCAGGGAAATACAAACACAGGCAACCAGATCGGGAGCTAGCTTAGCAGTTCCCACGACAGAAGAAAAACAGAGGGCAAGAGAGACTGGTAGATGTCCTTTCTGGTGGTACAGAGGAAATTAGCACATGGACCAAACGTTCATACTGATCCAGCACACATAAACATACAGGTATGGAGGTAGGGAGGTGGGGTCAACACACACACACACACACACACACACACACACAAGCACACACCAAGAAGAAAAATTCCTGGAAGTACAAAGGCCCCTATGAAAGTCCCCAAAGTCCCAGTTCTGCAAATTTTGCTCCTACTTGATAGATACCCAGAATGTTTCTCAGTTATTCAACCTGAGCCTGTCTGAATGGCGTTTCTGCTGCTTCTAAATGACAAAACCCACACTACTCCCCCCCCCCCAAACCCATAGTGAGAGTCTGCACTGATTGTACTGATCTTCAGCAAGGTCCCCATGGAGCCAGGGAGTAGAGAGCTCTCCACCAACAACAACTGGTGGTGTTCTTCCTTGCTGAGAGACTCTCACAGGTGTCATACATGTATTCTGAAGCAGAACATGTGAAGAATAGAAAACCACCACAAATGAATATGACCTGGAATATTCTCTACACAAGCGTCCAGAGGTCACAGGTCACAAGTTGGGAGGCAATGATATTTTCAAACAATATATCCATGGACTCACATGTGGTAGCCAAAGGCCAGGAACTGTCTCTCCATCTAATCACATTGGTTCCGAAAGAGTTGGTACTTCCTAACAAGTATGTAGTATAAGTCATGTTGAGGAATTGCTGTTACAGAACGCCTGATCTCCTGCTCGTGCAAGTGAAGGAGATGGATACCGTAAAGAAGGTACCACAGCATCCACTGGGGGCTGAGGCTGGGTTGTTTACGTCCTGGCTCCATCAGTGTGGTGATGAACCTACCAAAGGGGAAGGGGGAAGATCTTCAAAGACTCTCTGTGAGGGAATCTGCTTGGAAGGCTGAAAAGATGGCTCAGTGGTCAAGAACACCAGGTTCAGTTCCCAGTGTTGGCGTCGTAGCTCACAACTCTCTATAATTCCAGTTCCAGAGGATCTGATGTTTTTCTGCCTTCTTAAGCTCTTGCATGCATGTGATGCATATATGTACAGGCAGACAAAGCACTCATACACATAAAATAAAAAAGTTAACAAATCTTTTTTTTTAAAGGAAAAGAAATGTTTTAGCAGACAGACTTTTTTAAAAAAAATCATAGCTACATAGTCTCTGTGACTAAGATAAAATTGGATGGGGTGGTGGACCATTTTAAAATAATTTGCCACCCTTCTCAGAGAAAGCAAAACGGTTATGAAATAGGAGTTAAATATAGCAACAACCAAACTCAATGTCCAATATTCTGCCTCATGATTCCCACTAAGTGAATTCACATTTGATTTGGCCACATGCCTAGATCTGAGTTGTAGGAAAATGTTTACCACATGGAGAACACTAGGAGACATTGCCCTTTGAGACAGAGCACAGAGGATGGGTGGGCCTTTTTAGGGAGACAGGGACTGTGCCGGACAACAGTGCCTCCACACTGATGTGTGGAAGAGTGTTCTGGACTTCTTTGCCTCCAAGTCCATTAGGATCCAGTGGGTCTTGGCTGTGGCCTGAATACTCCGTTTCTAACAAGCTCCTGAATGATGCTGGAGCTGCTGCTCTTTGGCTCACCATGAGCCACAGGGGACTAGGGCAATATTAGCATCTCCAAATTGGTGGCCTTTTGGTCAGTAATAAATGTTAATGACAATAGCTTACATGCAAAATACAGTCGACATAAATGAAGTCACAGAGCTATGGGGAAGGTTGCTAGAGACTGTATGGAAATGCCGTTCTGTTGGCTGGTCCACAAGGGCTTAGTGTAGGCAGAGGAATGGGTGGGAAAGTGTCTGCCTAAGGGGCTGGTGGATCACTAGTCTCACTTCATGGGCAAAACTGTCTAGGATGGGGGCTCAGCCAGATTCAGTAAAATGTGCTCGAGGCTCAAAACTGCACATGACATTTATAGACAGAGATGAACAGAATGGTTCTTCTAACCCTGAAGGAAAGGATAATTGGATGAAAGGAAGTAGAAAATCTGAAAGATGGCCAGTTATACACAAAACACAGTGGAATGACGTTCTTAAGGCGAGTGGATGATGACTGTCCCGCATCCCCACAGACGAGAACTGAAGAATTTAGTGCTGACACTTGCCTTTGTTTCTTCAATTGACAGAAAAACATAGGGCTACAACGAGCAAATTATCCAGAAGGGAATTTTATGATTTCAAGCAGTTTTATCACTTAACAGAAACCTGGATCCTAGACCTTTGGCCATGTGGGGTTACCATCTCAGCCTTTGTGCTGATTAGGCCGTGGGCTGCCCATTTGAGAAGAGCCACAATTGGTTTGCAGCACTGTCTTTCCCTTGAAAGGCTTACAAATAGATTCTTCCTCCTCTCTGGCCTCTCCTCTAGAAGTTTCTCTTGTAGCACTCCAAGCAGAAACAGCTTCAAGCAATCTAGGACACATGGGAAATTTCTCTTTGATGTTTCTCCGCTGCTTCTCCTGGACCTTTTGTTCCCACGCTCCACTCTGCCTCCCCTGCTCCCGAGCCTGCACCCCTCCAATATGCACAAGGCAATGCATAACACTGTCGGGGAGGCTGTGGGAACAGCCGCTTGGATATCGTAGCCATTTGTATTTAGTTTATATCTTCATGAAAAATTACCCAGTTTTCCTTGTCACAAAACAAATAGAATCATGACTTATGTTTTATAATTTATATAACCAATTTCATATACTTGTCAACTTCTTATCAGATTTCTGACAGCTATAAATCATTTCCCCCCCTGTGGGAAGATGGAAATATGCCCTCCTGCCCACCTGTAGCCATCTCCAAGATTAGGTTTTCATGTTGTTGCTCACTGTGGAGTAATCAGGCGCATGAAATATTTACTGATGAGAGCTCGGCCTATACAGGTGAAAGCCTCTGGCACCTGCACACCAGAATGTCGTCACGGAGCTGAGGTTTTGAGGGAGGATCAGAGTAGCGACATGATACCCCCGTGCCACTCTCATCTCTGTGCCCCGAGTTGTCAGTGTAGGGGATGCCTGCAGCAGTCTGAAAGACTCCGAGTTGTGGCGTTGGAGGCTGGGCTGAGGTAGCCTCCCAAGAGAAGATTCTGTGCTAAAGTCAACAAGAACCTTGACTGCAATGGTGAGCAGCAGTGACTGTCCATGATGTGATAAAGACGGACCCCACAGTATAAAGCCATTAAATATACTCATGAAGCCACTGTAGAGCGAAGCTATAGGAGGAGGAGCTAGAACTCCACTTGCTAATAGGCAGCTGTCTCTAAGCACATTGTTAGCTAACAATATAAGACGCCTGTAATTTCCTTTCAAAACCTATAAATCTGTTATTACGGTATGTATATAACATTTCCTGAGTAATACCATGGCAAGAAATATTAATAATGGTTATAATAGCTAAGAGGAATTAATGTTTTTGATATGCACTCTTTTGTAATACTTTGTCCATCAAAGTATTATTATTATTAATTAATGAATGATACTAACGAATGACTTTGTGGTCTCTATTAAGCACTTGCTATGTCTCATCTCATTTAGTCACCCAAAGCAGATTTTGTGGCAGATTTAATTTATCATTGCATAAACTTTAGTTTTTCCTCACTTGCCTTGCCACAGAGATGTTAAACAATATGCGCAAAGGTCTCATGTCAGTAGACCTGACCTCCCCATGTCGAGTACACCAGGCAACAGCATCTCTTTGACCACTTCTTCCCCATAGACATAGAACTGAAGGCACACTCCACCATTTAGAAGTGATTCCAATTTCAGTATGCTATATGGTATCTCCTATTACTTTATTTGACCTTTTCACAAAGCAGATGTATTAACTTCAAGATTCAAAAAAAAAATCTAGTTGGGCACGGTGATACACTGGGAGGTTAAGGTGGGTGATCAGAGTTTAATGAGGCTAGTCTGGTGACTTATCGAAGCCACGGTTTGTTTTCTTTTTTAAAAGAAATCTTGAAAGAAAACTGAAGATTTTCCATAGTTTTCAAAACACCTTGAGAACCCTCTAGGGGACATCTTGTCCCTCCGGGCTCATCATGCTACAGGGGATTCTTGCAAAGGAAAGAGTAAAAATGCACTTACAAGAAGCATAGGATGCCTCTGAAGCTCAGCCTACAGATGCAGGCTACAGAGGAGTCGAGGAGAGGACTCCCGATAGCCATGTTTGAGTAGAATCAGCAAGGGTGAATAGGGAGATGCTAGTGTACTAGATAGCTATGGGGTTGGTCATAGAAGGGAGGGAGAAAAGGGTAGAGACACAACTACTCCCAGGAACTACACAGTTGGAGATAGGTTTCAATAGCTGGAAATTAGTCTGTAACAGTGGTCAGGGGTCAACATGGGAGTCACCTCCCAGGCACTTGTAAACTCAACCTTAAAGGAGCATGACAGCTAAATCCCACCTGCTCTGAGAACCTTGGGACAACCTTTGCGGGTCATTTGGGTGAGGATTTATTCTAAAGACAACAGGAAGCAGGGAAGAACAGTTTAACCATGTTTGCACTTTAGTAATAATTACCACATTGACGGATTCTGTAATTTTTGGAGGTGGGAGACAATTAAAGTGAGAGAAATTATGTGGAGGTCATCGCTTAAGAACAAGGAAGAAATTATAAGAGGATAGAAGGGCAAAAGGGGAGTAGGAAACAGATCAGACAGTTATGAAAATTTTATTTAATGTGTCTACCCTTTGACAGTTGGATATTGAGAAGAAAACAGCCAAGCATGGTCTCTGGGTCTCTTGGAGATTTTGGAAGAAGTAGAAATGTACCCTAAGAATTATGGAAGGAAAGAATCCATGAAAGAAAAGGTGAGTTCATTAAAAAAATGAAAAAAAAAAAGAAAAGGTGAGTTCATTGAAGACATCAGATTGTGATATTTGTTACATCTAAACATGGCTATCCAGCCAGTGGGGCCTGGAAGGAGGCTGGGGTTGGAGATCTGTGCTTGAGAATGATCTATACAGCTATGTGTGTATAATAAACATCATGGGCTAAGTGGAAGCATATGAACTTGAACAATGGGTATGTGCTCCATATCACTTCCTTGGTGGGAGACATTAGATGACCATATGAAATAACCCCAATTTCCTTGTTCCTTGGCCTACACTAAACATCCAAGTAAGAGCGGCCTAACCTATTCATAGTACTGCCTCCCCTCACCTCCTGAAGTTGAGGCAATGCCCTTCTGCTTAGATGAGGTGAGCAGGCTGGGGCAGAAGTTGATGACAAGAGGGCCTTGAAGGGGTCAGCCAAGAGAAGTCGGCTTAGAGAAACCTCAAGACTACTGGGAGCCTTACTCGGGGGTGATATCTCACACATTAAAGAGAAGAAAGCCCTTCTGCCTTCCTTTGAGGAACATCCAGGGAGAGAACTGTTAGAAAAGGAGCCATGTGCAAATAAGTCAACACAATTTGGGTCCAAAGAAGGTGGGTGGAAGTCAAGGTCTTTGGAGCCTAGTTTCATCTTGTTTTATTTGGTTTGAAACAGTCTCTTGTCTTGTAAACCAGACTGACTTGAAACATAGGTAGACTTGAAACTCAGGGTAATCCTCCTGTCTCCGCTTCCTGAGTACTAGGATTACAACTGCTATCCCTAATGTGGTGGTTTAAATGAAAATGACCCCCATAGACTCATAGGAAGTAGCATTCTTGGAGGTGTGGCCTCATTGGAGTTGGTGTGGCCTGGTTGGACGAAGTGTGTCACTGGGGATGGGCTTTGAGGTTTCAGATGCTCAAGCCAGGCCTAGTATCCCATTCCTTTCCTGCTGTCTGCCGATCCAGATGTAGAACTCTTAGCTACTTCTCCAGAACCATGTCTGCCTGTGTGTCCCATGCTTCCTATAGTTATGACAATGGACTAAACCTCTGAACTGTAAGCCAGGCTCAATTAAATGTTTCCTTTGTGAGAGTAGCTATGGTTGTGGTGTCCCTTCACAGCAATAGAAACCCCAACTAACCTGGCTTTCTGGAATTGTCCTACCTCCCTCTCTCTAGATCAAGAAGAACTCAACAAACCACTTTAGAGCAAACAAGCACATTCTTGCGCTAGAAGCATATGACTCCTCTGAGTCAAGAATCCTGTGGTTGTGGACATGTTTGAGAGTTTCCTCATATCTTTAAGGAATGCACTGGCTGGGTGTTTTCCCCCCGAATGCCTTCCTTATTAGAACATTCAGGCATTCCGGGCCTGGTCACAATGGCCACGTTACTGATCACTACGGCCCTAAACACCAGAGTACGAGTGTCTCTTAATAGAATGCTACTTCCCATATGCCATCAACAGTAGACAGATAAATATGAAAGATGGCCACACCCCCCTCCTCTACCCTTCTAGTCTTCAAAATGCTACAATATGGGGCATTATAATTATATGATATATTGCTGAGGGTTTGTGTATATCTACAAGGGTCTACATTAGGAGAGAGATATTTTTATTTTTTGTGCGTGTATTTTGAGGGAGTCCATTCCCCATGAATAGCTTATATCACTTCGTAGTCAAGGTCTTCCAAACAAAATCATTTACAGCTGAATTTAATCTGTTTGCATAAGGAGAGTTCAGGATAGTAAAGCTTAGAGACATCTCTATCCCCGGAGATGCTTCAAAGTGGTAAAGATAAAAAAATCCTCCTTTCCCTCTACCCAAAGAGTAGATGAAATTCCAGAGTAACGATAATGTTTTCCTCTGTGGGGAGGATGTGCAGGTCTCTCCCAGGCCTGTATAAGAGCAGAGTGACCTAGTTTACTGGCTTCTCCAATAGTGCTCTCAGTTACGCGCCCGGTGCCCTTTCCCCACACAGCAGAGTCTGTGGAAGATGCCACTCTGTCTTGAGTTCCCATTGAAAAGCCATCAATGGCCCTTGCCTCTGACACAAAGGTCTCATGGAGTCTTTGTGCAGGTATGTGCATAAATACATAGATAGAACTGCTACATGTATACTTATCTGTGTACACATATGCACATGTATTCATATATGAATGAAATATGCATCTTTACTTATGTACACATACATAAATGTGCCCCTAGCTAACTTACTTTTAAGTAAGTAAAAAAAAAATCTTAGCTATTTTGTAAATTCTAACTTAGCAATTTTATATGTAGATCCCTTCTAAGTAAAACTACCTCCTTATGAAAGGATCATCCAAACACAGGATCCACAGCCTGTTTTTCTCAGTGTACAGATTTTTAGGGTAATTTAGGATGGATGAATCATGGCACTCCAAGGCCAGGACTATTTGTACTGTACCCTGCAGGGAGAGCTACAGATGGTCTCCTCAAATTCAAGGTCATCCAACAGATAATCATTGACTCCAATGTATCCCCTTACATATTAATAAGGCCCAAAGCCATCATTAAACTTCAGAGACTGAAAGTTCTGAACTTTAGGATTAGACACTTCTCTCACGGCCACACTGACCCCGACTGGTCACTGCCGCCTCTGGGAACCTGAGCACACTACACAGACCTGCAGAGCAGCTTTTGTTCCTCATCCAGTTTCAGGCAGTGTGTGCTTCAGGGTCTGAGGATGACACAGTGAGGCTTCACTGAAAAGGACTTGTCGCTTGAAGGCCAACTCTCAGCTGTAAGAAGACCCGACAGCTGTGTGTGCTTCTCCTGACACAGAAAAAGCTACAGTAGCTTTGATGACAGTACGTGCCTGTACACAAATACTCTCTACCTACAGCCCTACAGCTCCTCTCCTCACCTAGGGCATATCCTACATTCCAGCAACTCTCAGTGTTCATAGAGAGCCGATCTAATCTAGCTATTCAAGCTCTACAGACCATAGAAAATCTATACCCGGTTTTCAATATTCCCTTTCCTGAATTCTAATTCATTGGAGCCTCCTCTTCATTTTCAATATTTAAAATAAAAGCTAAAAATGAGCTGCCTTGCAGGACTCTCTCTGGGTACCATTTTCTACATGCCTTCATGTCTGTCCTCTGACCCTCAGTCCCCACCTCCACATACTTACAATTGCTTACAACCTGATAGCTTCCTGGACATGCATGGGATCATGGTCAGTATGGAAGATTCAGCACCGCCAGGAGGAAGACAGAAAACCTGCTCTAGTGAGCACATTCATTTCTCAGGAATGAAACTCACAGTGATCTCCCCATTGTCTCTGTTGCCATTTGATAAGAAAAAAGGTTTTGAGTTAATCCTCTCCTTCTGTCCAGGAAGCAGGAAAGAGCTCATCGAGGCCCCATTGTGTGGCACCACCTGCCCATGTGTCCAGAACCACGTGACCACTCGAATCTTGGAGGATGACTGGGACCTGGGATGGTTTTCTGAGTTACAGAAAGTTGTCTGGGAAGCTGACAGAAGGTTTAGTTGGAACACAGGATCTCATCTCATTCCATCTATCTGCTCTTTAGAATAATATAAGACATAATCCTCTCTCGACATTGTGGGGTAATCAGGAAAAGGGCTGGTGAGATTGCTTTGTGGGTGAAGGCACCTGCTGCCAGGTTTAATGACCTGAGTTCTATACCCTGAATCCAGTGGTAGATGCAGAGAATCAATTTCCCCAGGTTGTTCTCTGACCTCCACATACACGCTGTGGCATGTCCACATACACTCTGTGTCATGTTTACATACATGCATCCACACAGACACACAGACACACACACACAGACAGACACACACACACACACACACACACATACACATTGCTAAAAAGAAAGTTTGCTTTAAGGAAAAATAGTTCCCGCAAACACTGGGTCAAAAGCCTTACTTCTGTTGGGACTTTCCCTATTTTCTCTCTGATTTCCCTCAGCCAGAAGCTTTCTGCCTGAGTTGAATGAGAACAGAAGATATGGGGAGGGATTCTGGACCAGACAGAGGGTCTCTTGATCAGCGCTGTTATCTATGAAGGCCCTCATGCGGTAGCTGCTTTTAGGATGGAAGAAACAGCAGCCATCTCTAAGAACGGAGGCCTTTTCTCCTGGTGATATTCTATCTTCTAGGGGTCATGAGACTTATCTTAATAGCCTAACATGGAGCAGCTTCAGAGACCTCTTTCTAAAGCAAAAGCTGGGCCTAGTTGACAATATCAATAATACAAGTCATGAGGACCTGTGTTTGGAAACCCAAAAGTCACATGAAAGGCTGGGCCCCACCCACCACAACTTGATGTTAAAACACTGTGGTTGGAAACACCTCACATGTAGGTCAGAAATCCTGGAGAAATCAAACTGGTGCTGACCAGAAAGTTTCCTCCCAGCTGCCTGGCTTTCACAGTACCAGAAGGTGCTATGTGTAGGCTGTAAGGGGGAGAAACCATTGACCCTCTTACCCAGCGGTGGACCCTGTGAGCCATAGTAATGACTGGCATGGCAAGATAAGCCCATGGGTGACGTAGTGGCATGAATGGTATGGGTCTAACCAACTGCTTTCCTGGTTGCCTGAAAGACCCACTCTCCAGGAGTCAAATGCCTGGTATTATAAAGTTGTCCGAGATCAAAAGTGAACCTTTTACTATGCTTTCGCTGAATGAACATAGCAGCGAACTGGTCTCTAAATTTGTTTCTCTAGACCCCTGTGCAAATGCAGCTGTCAGGCCTCAGCAGAGACATTTCTTTGTGCCATGGATGTCGGTTAGCACAGACACTCACAGATGATCAGAGCGTAGAGCCTGTCAGCAGAATGCTCGCCCGCAAATGGAACATCTGTATCACCCCCTCCTTTGACTCTCAAGGGGGAGAGGCAAAAAGACTTTAAGAGTCAGGGTTGGGGAGGGTCAGAGAGAAGGTATCTTCTGGCCACACCAGGGCTGCTGTGCTCCTCAGCTCACAGCATTTATGGTCCCCAAGACCTGCCCATGATCACGCTTGTCAGCATTTTAGCATGGAGTGGGAACAGACTCATGAGCCCCTATTTCTGACTGAAGACCTACAAATGGATAAACAATTTGGGGGGGAGGATCAGTTTCCTTTAATGATGTGGCCCCTGGTAGATCTGCCATGCTTCAATGGGTAACCCCACACTCAGGATTGTGTGGGCAGCAGAAATTGGGTCATTAAAAAAAATGACATAAAGTTGTGGGGTGGATCGGGAAGAAATCAGGGAAGAGTGAAGATGAAAGCAAACTCCATAAAATTCTCAAAGAATTAATTGGGGGCTGGAGAGACGGCTCAGTGGTTAAGAGCATCGGCTGCTCTTCTAGTAGTCCTGAGTTCAATTCCCAGAAACCATATGGTGGCTCACAACCATCTGTAATGAGGTCTGGCGCCCTCTTCTGGCGTGTGGACATACGTGCAGGCAGAATGTTGTATACATAATAAATAAATAAATAAATAAATAAATAAATAAATAAATATCGAATACAGAAGCTGAATCCAGTTATCCAATCTGTAACTCCAGCACTTAGATCATAGAGATGAGGCTTTTGGAGCTCAGCTAATCTAGCTTATTTGATGAGCTCAGGTTTAGTGTGAGATTCTGTCTCAAAAAATAAGAGGGAAAGCAATTGAGAGAGATACTTGATATTGACCTCCAGTTTCCCCCATACACACACACACACACACACACACACACACACACACACACACACACCATGAAAAGAGAAGAAACAGCCCTTATTGGCACCAGGAATTTTAGTCTAAGGGTTGGTTGATTGATGAATGGTGAGCAAACAGCGTCTGAGCAAGGACATTAAGTTTCTCTTTGCACAAGGTCTAGACTGAATTGAGTTGGGAGAACCCTGATGTGGTGTGGACATTTAAAAGAGCATTCCACTGTAGCTAATGGCCAGAACTCTAGTGAGGGGTGTTGGTAAGAGAGGGCAAGGATAGCGAGGAACTGATGTTACCGATGCAAAGAAGAAGGCCAGGGGGAATTGTGTCTCCCTCTTCCCCTTTACACTGCACGAGAGGTGATGGGGCATGACTGCGTAAGAGAATATGGAAGAAGTTAGCTGATGCTTGATACAGGAAGGCATAAGAAGGCTATACCTTTATGTTGCTCTGGGATCTCAGGCTCCTACATGAATCTGACCATGTGGATGAGCTGAGAATTGCTAACTCGGATAAACAAACCTGACTTTCCAGGTGAGGCAGGGCTGAATTTTAGATTCTTTGTGTCCCCTCTGTGTGATGCCCTGGCATGGTGACCCACCGGTACTGCTGGGGAGCAGTTCTTGGGGATGGAGAGGGGCCTATGAAATGGAATGTCACCTTCTAGGAAGATTTTCCTGGAAGTGTCTGCTCTCCAGCCCGCAACACAGCTCCAGGATTTCAGGGCAACCCAATTACACGAAGGCAAATGTCACAGCTTCACAGTGTCATTTTTTTTTTTCCCATCAGTAAGACATCACTTCCTCTCAGAGGCCACTGTAATTAACCCGAGAGAGAATAAGTCATCTTTAAAGTCAGAGAAGGAGCAACCATCATGGCTTGACATATTCTGATTGAAAACCTGTTTCGGGGATTCATCCAATCTTTTTGTCCTTCCACATGGAGACCCTTAAAGTCAATCCTACTTTAAAAAATTTTTTTCTTCTATTTTTGAAAGTTTAGCACAGTTGCATTGTTTCTCCCTTCCTTTTCTTCCTTTCAAACCCTCCTACATCCCCCTTTTTACTCTCTTTAAACCCATGGCCTTTTCTCAAATAATAGTTGCTACAGGCATATATGTCTCTACATATATATTTATAAATATAACCTGCTCATTCTGAACAATGTCACTTGTATGTATGCTTACAAGGCTGACCTTCTAATCAATTGGTGCAATACTACACCCACGACTGCCTGAACATGAACTGAACAAGGACATCACCAACAGACATGTCAAGGTGGACAGGAGAAAGCCCATGGGGCCTCACTCCTATATAAAGAATTACGGGCAACTGAAGAATTGAGATAGATAGAGAGAGGGGGGGAGGAGGAGGAGGAGGAGGGGGAGGGAGAGGGAGAGGGAGAGGGGGAGAGGGAGATGGAGAGGGAGAGGAATAGTCATTGTTATTTTTAAAAGAGGGGGGGAAAGACACAAAAGAATCCCTCCACCTCTATCTCCCCTCTTCGGTATCCACACCAGGTCTAACTGCTCAACCATCCTTATGAAGGAGTTTCTCTGCTTGTTCAGGAAATTATCCAATGACAGTCACATAGTCTATGCCAAGGTGGGGGTGTGCATACGCTCCTTTGTCTAGATGTCACAAATTGCTATAGTTTTGCTCCGCGTTTCAGAGTCAATATCATCACCCTTTAATTAGCCAGAAGACTCCTCTGTAACAATCAAAAGGAACAGCAACATTCGAGGTCCCTGTCCGACTTTCAATCTAATTATTTGTCAGAATCATATTAACCTGATGTACGACAAACCCGTAAAATGGATACATTTCGGTCTCCAGGAGTCCTCCCTCATTAACTCTGATATTTATAGCCGTGGTTTCAATGCTGCCGTCCCTCCTCCTGTGAAACACAGAGCAGGGACGGCAGGTTCCTCTGATGCTATTAGGGGAGTCATTTGTTTTGCAGTGTCGCAAAGAGGGGTGGGGAAGAAGCCTTGGTTCCAGGCCCTCCTGAGTCCAGAATGCTTCCTCTGCCTGTTCCTCTCCTTTTAGGGACAGGGAAGCAAACTCAGATCAGATATGTGTGTACAAATCCTGCATGGTTAATAACTCACCAGGGTAATGAGGCAGAACTAATTGGACAGAGCTGTTTGGGGGATGGTTCCTAGATCAATCTTTCTGGGATCAAAGTCTGGCTTTGCTCCTGGCTCACTTAGGCAGGATGCTGGATTTCCTCTGGCCTTGGCTTCCTCGTGTGCAAAATGGGGACAAGAGCAGTCCCTAACCTCTCATAAGAGCAAAGAGGGAATTCAATGAATTAGTACAGGAAAAAGTGCTTAAGTTTTGGTGTGTAGTAAGTGGCACAAGTATCACCTGAGAGTGTCGTTGTCACTGCCCTCATGGTGGCAGGGGCTGGGGGTGAAGCCAGCACGCAGGAAACCCTGGGTTCTAGTTTCTAGCCCTGGCATGGCATTAACTGGAAACGTGGTTTGCACTCACAGTGCTAGCACTTGAGACGCAATGGGGATAGCACAGAACATTCAACTCCTTAACTACATAGCCAGACCAAGATCAGCCTGGGCTGCATGGAAGCCTGTCTCCGTAATAACAGCCGCTATAATTTCTAGGGATCACGGCTTTACTAAGAGTTCCTTCTGCAGATGTGCAAACTAGCCAATCTTTCTATACACTGCTCTGAAGAGCTTGGGGCTTGGCAGAGACGGCAGCTTCCCGGAGATGGAGGTATATTAGTTTTGGAAAGTGGAGACAAAAGCCTATCTGTCTTTGTGGATCTAAGAGCTAAAACAAAACACACCGTGACTTTTCTAGTGGCCTAATCCAGAACTCACTAAAATGGATGGGATCATAAGTATTTCAGACTTTGATGGGCTTGTCAGTTCCCTGTTAGATTTTATTAGATTTTGTTTCTTTATTTCACAATCCCCTCAAACATATCTCATAAAAATCTCTGCAGTACATTTAGCTCTTACTCTATTGTTTCCAAACCTGGATAAACCATCGTCCTTGTTCTCTGTTTTATTAATTCTTACAGCTGATGCCCTTTGTTGACATTTCCCCAATAGAGACACATTTTAGGATACATGATACATTGCAGTTAGTTTCCACGGGTCTTCAGTTTCTGCTACAATAAATAGTGTTTCACTTTCTCTTTCTGTCTTCCTTAACTTCCACACATATATGTATGTAACAACAATTAAGAAAAAAAAAAGAGGCCATTAACTTGAAGGAGAGCAAGGAGGCGTATACGGGAAGGTTTGGAGGGAGGGAAGGGAGAGGAAAATGATAGAAATATAACAAAAAAAGAAATGATTTTTAAAAAACCCTATAGCTAACTACTTAGTAAAATCCTTCAGTTTAGGGGATGTGTATAATGATTCCTCATAATTAGGTTAGAGATATGGATTTGTCTGGGAACACTGATTCTCTACCCTTTGCCCAAGGTTGTGATGCCCCAGCCTTTCAGTACAACTGATGTCCTGCTGCTATTGGCTAATCAAGGGGGTATGGACCAGGTTGTTTATTGCAAAGTCACTATTTCCCACTTTGTAATAAAAACAATAAAAGCAAAACTGAAACCACTAAACCTTGTGCTCCTTATTTAAACTAAACTTTTTCACTTTCTCCACAAGTATGTGAGAAGAAACTCTCTCATCCCTGAGGCAGAGCCGCTACACTTTTGTCCACTTCGTGAATTAGAACTGTAGACACATCTTCCTTTGAAGAATGGGTTTGGGCTCACTGCACATTGGGAACTCAAGGTCAAGGCATCCCTAATGTCTGCAAGTTCCCCTAGCCGGTCCCACGGGCCCTATGAACACCTGCCTGTCTGCTCATCATCCAGACTTCTTTAAACTGTGACCACAAGGCCCGGGGGTTGTAACTGGGAGTTGTATTTTACTTTTTAATTTTGGATCATCACATAGATGTAACTTAGCATGCCGGGGCTTCTTGGGGATTGTAAATGCCTATGTGGGAAACATCCATGACAACAGAACACTATGCTTTTGGTTACTAGGGTCAGCAGAGATGGCTATTAATAATGATGGGATCTTATTTCACCAAGACATTTCTCATAACGTGGTCTTCATGTTTGACCTTATTCTGCTAATTGGGGGCCATTGTGCTTTTGAATTGCACAACTGTCTCCTAGAGATCCAGCATAGGACATTTGTAGTCAATTCACATCTTTGGGGAGTCTCCTGTTTGTCTCCCACAAAGTCCTTCAGTATTGATTTGTTAATTCTGAACAGTAATGAGATTGCAACGAAGTCCTTCCTCTTCATATCAAATGATCTAAGTCCGGAGAGAGTTTGAGTTTCTCCCCATCAGATATCAGATAAAGTCTAAATTCTTCAGTCTGGCCTCTAGTTTCACCCAACAAACTTTAACTTCCATTCAAAATAAACTTTGTGACAGAGGAAAGAGATTTTATCACTAGCCTCTCGTTATCACCTCTCTCTCTCTCTTTCTCTCACGTACAGGAGTGTCTATGCCTGCATATGCACATATACAGCCCCCCCACAATACACACACGTGCATACACACACATACACACACAATACACAGAGTCATTCTGAACATGCACACATACACGCACACACACATGCACACACACGCACACACACAATACACAGAGTCATTCTGAGGAGCCTTGCATCCACTAGGCAGTCTCCACAGAGTCACACCTTGTGTCCTTGTCCTTTTGTGACAGGGTTTTCTTTTCTTAGCCCAGACTGATTTAAGGCTGGCTATCCCCCTGCATTTGTCTCCCAAGTGCTGGGATGTTATGCATGTGCAAACATTTCTAGCTTGGATCCCTTTATTGTCTGAGGCCTACTGGACACACCAAACAGGATTGCCCTCTTCTGGGCTCTTCAGCTGTGTGTCCTACCTGCCAGGATCCTTTCTTAAGTCTATAGTGACAGCTGCAGGAGTAAAGGTCAATGGATCAGAACCCACGGAGGTTGGCTGCACGTACACAGACAGGAACTCAAAGAGCGGCACCCGGCCCAGGGAGACAGTGGGCCAATCTCCAAACGACCACAACACTGATGAGGGAATCAGCATGCTCGTTATGAGATAGAGATAGGCTGTTACATGAACATACCGTCCGGGTCCCTTTTCTCCTGCATCAAAATGTCAAGGAAGCTTAATTGGTCATTAGGAGGTTCAGCAGAGATGGCAAATCGCTTGTCAACTGTAATATGGGTTACAGTGAGAACTGGTTGCACATCCCCATTCCCTAGCAACAATGGGGACCTAGTGACCAAATGCTCAGAACCTTGAACTCACTGTCTCTCCGTTGAATATCATCATGTCGATAATGAAAACATTTGCCTAATTCCTCACTGTCTCCGTCCACAAGACTAGCTTCTTCTCTTCCCAGACTCATTAATTTTATCCTTTTATTCAAGAGATACTTCCTGAGCTTCATTTCTAGGTGCCAAGTATTGAGGATACAAGGGGGAAGAGCACCCGTGGTGTTTTCACCACCAGGTATTTTATCACACTTGAGCTTTGCTGTAGGCCTAAAAGCCTATAGATTTTTGTTGGTGTGTGTGTGTGTGTTTGCATTCATATGTGTGCTGACATTACACAATAGAAATCAACACTGGGTGTCTTCCTCTATTGCTCTTTACTTTGTGTTTTGAGGCAGGGTCTGTCCCAAACCTGGGTGCTAGGCTGGACTGGTTGGTCAGCATTCCATCTGTTTCTGTCTCCTCAGCAGGGAGGCTACAGGCATATTCTCCCTCCCTTCACTTTTGCATAGATTAAAGGATTCCACATCTTGATTATTTTTATTTTGTGTTGAATGTATGTTGTGTCTAGTCCTAGTGTATGTGTACGGTGTGTCTAGACATGCTTACATATATACATGTGCTTGTGAGGCTCAAGGTGGCACCAGGTGTCTTTCTCAACCACTCTGCACCTTATTTGAGAAAGGATTGCTAACTGAACTGGCAGTTCATTAGTTCAACTAGGCTAGCCAGACAAATGCGTTCCAGGAGTCCTCTTGACTCCACTCCCTGCGCTGGGCTTACAGACACAAGCTGCTATACTGTGCTTTTTATGTGGAGTATCGGACCACACACCCCCGTGACTGTGTGGCAGCCATTTTGCTGACTGAACCATCTTCCCATCTACCTTCCTCTTTCTTTATAAGAGGGCTTCGGCATATAAGATCGGATCCACTGTTTTGGTAACAGAGTATGCATTGTTTGGTTACCTAACTTTCCTGAGTGAAAGTGAACTGCTTCAGCCATATTCTAAATACCTAGAAGGCTGAAAATAACTTAATATTTATCATAGATTCCTTGTGGTGTCTCGAGGAATGTTGAGTACATACCAGATACTAAATGTGTGTCTCTCCAGGGGACACTGAATTTGGTGTAGCCATAAGCAGACTTAAGAGGAAGCAGTCTTAAATGGTTTTATTTCAAATCATCTCAAACCATTGGTCCACAAATTAAATCCAGCCAGCAGGCACACTACATTTGCCATACTCTGAGTTTTAGTTTAGCATTTTTTTTAAACAAGCAAAAGCTTTAAAAGCTAAAACCTCCCTCTTTCTCTAGACCTTCCTCTTTGACTCCTTTTCTCTCCTCAGAAATCAAGACGCCTCCAGATTTTCAGCTTCTTTGGAAAAACCAGAAGAGTTGCCACCCTTAGCCTTACACCTGCTGGGCAAAAGTGCTGGCATGCCAGTGTGTCAGCCACGTCAGGCAGCCATGGTCCCCAGCCCTCTGCAGTGCCTGTCACTCAGAATCTCATCACACAACCTGCCTGCCTTACATAAGAGCAGAATCCTGAGGCATTGGAATCAGTGTCCGCTGTTACCCAAAGTCAGTATGTAGGAGAGGAAATGGCTCCCTCAACCCGCAGCCATCTCGGTGCTGCTCCTGTGAGCTGGCGTGAAGAGACAGGCTAGCAGGCTGTCCCCCTGTGCCTTGGCCCTGGGCCTTCCTTCCAGGCAGCCTTCTTTGGAATGTTGGCTTCCCCTGCTGGGCAGCCGACTGGGGCTCCAAATGGCCTGTCTCCTCTTATCCGTGCGATTTCAACCTGCCACCCAGGCTGTTTTCCAGCTCCCCTGAACCCCCTCAGCAGCTCAGCTCACTGCTCAGCTCCTGCCAAGAAATCTGCCCACCTCTCTGTCACCTCTGCCACCTCGATCCTATTCGCTTCTCTCTTCATGGCGTGGTCGTCCTATCCCCAGTGGAAACTGATAGTGAGGATGATAAAAAATGAAAGAGAGAAAAAGAGAAACTGAAAAAGTCTTAGGCCACTGTATATACAGATGTGTGTGTGTGTGTGTGTGTGTGTGTGTGTGTGTGTGTACTTTCTTAAAAACAAAGAAAGGAAATACAAAGATTAGAACAAATACATTATGAATATTCTTCAAGCCAGAAAAGAAAAGCTGCAAGTCTATTGAGCATGTAATTTGAATCCCCAGTATCCATGTGAAATGAAATAAGCAAAGGTAAAAAATAAAAGATAAGATAATAAACAATAAATACAATCATAAGCTTAACAAACCACAAAAAAAAATCAAATCTGGGTGTGGTGGGAGCAAACCTACAATCCCAGTGCTGAGGAGGCAGAAGCAAGAGCATCCCTGGAGCTCAGAGGCAAGAGCATCCCTGGAGCTCAGAGGCAAGAGCATCCCTGGAGCTCAGAGGAGGCAAGAGCATCCCTGGAGCTCATTGACCAGCTGGTCTTGTGGAATTGGTGAGATTCAAGCAGAGACTTGCCTTAAAAAATTAAATGGAAAGCAACACCGGAAGATATGAGCTCCTGGCCTCCATAGGTACATCTGCATGCATGTGAGCATGCACGCCACCCACCCACCCACACAGAATAGTAAGCTTGTCACACATGAGGGCATCCGTTACTCAGAACCCGAGCTGCGTCAGGAAGGCAGGGATATATGGATCAGTGTTTATGAAAATAAATAATGCACATGTACGATTTGATTTTTAGATTAGAGATCAATTACTTGCTCATTATAGGAACCTCAATAAATTGTAATATTAAAAAGCAAAGGAAATGGGATAAAAACGCAACCATAATCTTATCACAGAGAGATAATTTTTCATTGGTTTCCCGTTTCCATGCATAATATACACAGCTTTGGAGTTGAGAATTTCTGTTGAACAGTAAAATTTACTAGCTTGCTTTTTTTCCTTAAAAATTATAGACAGGTGTATCCCAATAACACAAAATCCCCTTTACACTTATAACATTAATAGTTCCACTGCAAGCATACTGTAGAATTTTACTGTTTCAAGCTCCTGACAGAGTGCATGCAGACCGATAGACACTTTTTTACCTTTATAAGTCATGCTGGGAAGCTTTTGCCTAGATGCTGCATTCAATATTATTTCCTTCAAGGTTGGGTTTGTAAGGCTGAAACTACTGGGCAAGAAGTAAAATTGTATTCAACATTCATGAGTTTTATATTGGCAACCTTTCCTCCCTAGAAATGATATTGCTTTATCTTGCCAACATTTTATTATAGAAGTGGATAGCAGAACCAGATGATGTGGGCCCCACCTGTAACCCCAGCCCTCAGGAACTGGAGGCAGGAGGATTGCTGCAAGTTCGTGGCCAGACTTGTCTACATACTGAATTTTGGGCTATGTCTCCATAGGGAGACCATTGTAAAGGTGTCTAACAATATATTAAGGGCTAACAACCAACTGCAGACAGTTTATGACTTATGCTGGCTTTCTCTAATATGTTTTTCCTTTATGGATTGTTCAGAAGTGAACTTCATTCTGGAGAGGGTGTACTGTGAGTATTTATCTTTTCCTAGTCCATTGATACCCAGGAAGAAAATGTCCTGTATGTAGGGAAAATGGGTTGCTACAGCTTCTTAATGATGAAGGGAAACAGCCAACTGGCACTCTGCAGTGGCGTGTCCCTAAAACATGCTCAACAGCATAAGTAGATTCGATGAATTTTTGACTTACAGCTTTTACATTTTATTTTATAATGGGTTTATCACAACATAAGAGCATCGTAAGTCAAGCGAGTCCTCATAGGACTGGTTGGAAGGATGCGTGTCCAAGCCACACCACAATTCAGCTTTCCTTAGAGAAGTCAAAGAGGAGAAACCACTTGAGTACTTGGCTTGGTCCCAGACAGCTCCCGAATCCCTAGCCATCTCTCGTGCCTGGGTATACAGGGCAAACCCACTGTGACATAGCACTTGTGGAGAGGTAGTACACTATGCTACTGCCAAAGACGGTTCTTGTGCACCATTCCACTGACCAGAGGATAAAGTCTTTGATGTACAGAGTGTCTCAGGAGCTTGTGTGGACCATCTTCTACCCATCTCACTGGAAATACTCCTTATCTTCTAACCTGTGATCAATATCTTCTCTCCATACTGATCACGAGAGACAGCAATTCTGCCTCAAGGTAGACTGCCAGTTTCAGAGCAGTGATATTTTGTACCTGTGGGTGGCTTTGTGTCCCTTATGCCTGTTGTGACTATTACTTGTGCTGTTCTACAGCCCGTCCCCTCTTTGTTTATGAAACTGATTCTAATCAGGCCAACCCGGCATCTACTATTGAACTTCTATGTTTAGGGACGTTATCTCTTGCCTCAGTTGTTTTGCTAGTAATTGGAGAAGACATTGATTGCTCTAGTGCGTAAATTGACAGAATCTAGGGGGAACCGAGGTATATAAAAGGAAACCTTGTTTGCCTCTGAGGTCAGAGAGAGCCAGGGCTCAGTGTTGGTCCTCGGAATTCACAGTCCCTTTTCCTTGCCCTCGAGGCTCCTTGGTTTCTGTGTGAATGACTGCTTAAGGTTTGTCGTCTTGGCATCCCAAGAGTTTCCAACATCAGCTCTTACTGGATCCTCTGTTACAGGCCATTTATCATAAAAGTACTGTTTAAATCCAGTCCCTTCCTCTAAAAAAAATTATCTTTTTCCTTGTCTTTTTGTAGAAGAATCTGCCTGATTCTCTATCTTTTGCTAATCCTTATGTTTAATTCAGATATCAGTCTGTGTCAAAATGGCCATTGCTTTAATCTTAGTAATTTTTTCATTAATTGAAAAAGAACCCCCAGTCTCTATCTCTGAGTGCTAACACTTGGCATCTGGCAGTATGCGAGAGTTTTGATTTCTCTGCCTTCCGTGGTCAGAAGAGAGCGACTCTTAGGCCCAACGCTGTCTGAAAAGAATGTTTGGAAAAGACTGTGGGTGGATTTTAAAGTCTGAGCCACAGGGTCAGTCATTCCCTTAGGACACAGATCCTGAGAGGTTTGCTGTTTCACTAGGCTAATTCTCATGATCATGGGACCCCTTCCCAGGTCTCAGAAACTCTGGTTCCAGAGCCACAGCTATGAGTAAAAATCACTCGTTGAGATATCTCCTTGCCTTTTTTATATATGAAACAAAAAGATGAAAGAAAAGAAAGTCCATCACCGAGGTAGCCCAACAGACTTTAAGACTAAATTCAAATTGTCTCTTTTAGAGGATTTTTCCCTTATGTTATCAATATTATTAAATTTTATTATGGAATAATAAGCAAATGGTTTGCGAATAATAAAGTTTATTAAAAGTAACCCACATCTCATCAAAGACATCTAATTTTTGGCATGTACCAAATGAAATCAAATCCAGCACAATTAAATAGGATCAAAAGTCAGGCTTATTGTTCTACACTACCTAGGAGGCTGAAGGAAAAAGTATTGCTTGAACCTTGGACTTTTAGACCAGCTAAGACAATTTAATAAGCTCTTATCTTAAAAATATTTTAAAAAAGGATGTTAGTTACCCTTTGACGGTTCTTTTGCTTTTGTGTAATGAATGTCAGCATTGGGTTTGAACATTCAAATCAAAAAAGAGAAGTTAAAGTTTTTTCCCATAAGGAAGTGATATTTGGGCTTCCTTGGGTGAGCAGGCAAGAGGCAACAGTTCTGTAATTCTGGGATGGGAGGCTATGATAACGTGCCTCAGGATGGAGTGTTTGGTTCAGTCCTCTAACTACTGATCTGAGTATGCACTGTCAAGACGCAAGCGATGGTAACAGAAGTACCAAGCAGGTGGGCGTCCCAGGCTGCTGACAAGACTACTTCGCTAGCCCCTTTGTGTTGGAATCCAGGATTTCACAGACCCCTTCCAGTGACGTCGTTTTAGTTAATGGGCCTGTCTGCCATCAACTTAGGCAGTTTATAGAAGTCAGCTTGTTATAACCTCCTACTTTTCTGATCATTGCGATTCATGTTTAAAACTACTTCCATGGCTGTATTGTCTGAGACCTGGCTCGCTTTTAGTTTAAAGTCTAGTATTTTTATATAGCTTAAATCATTATACTCAGGCAAATATCAAATGAACAAATGTCAAAGATTTTTATTTAACGCATTAATTAATGAGAAAGTCAGTGAGATGCTCTACTGGGTTCAAATGAAAATTCAAAGCAAGCATATATATATAAGCAATCATGAGTGTTAGAATGAATAGATGAATACCCACAGGGCAATATTCAATTTCATTTTATAATTTGATTTCCTTTTTATGCACAAGAGGACCTTGCATTATGATCAGTTTTTAGAAGTGATAGATTTGTAAAATGGCTTGAAGACAATAAAATACAGGGATAACTCTAGACAGGACACTTAGTAAGTTATGTTTTTTCTCATTTAAAAAATTTTCAGATTTGAAGTTTGTGTATCCCTGCTTAGCTGCACAGCTCTCGTCAACGTAGCTGGGTGCCATTGAGCAATGCTGGTTTTTGCAACAGAATAAACAGTGTTGTCATTACAGAAATGATAGCGACAAGCTAGAGGCAGGAGGGCAAATGTATTTGCCATACCAGAAAAGATACAGGAAGAGAACACACTGCCATTAGAGACAGAGAAATAGAGACAGAAAGACAGAGAAAGACAGACTCACACAAAGACAGGAAGACAGAGACAGGAACACACACACAGAGAGAGAGAGAGAGAGAGAGAGAGAGAGAGAGAGAGAGAGAGAGAGAGAGAGAGGNAGAGAGAGAGAGAGAGAGAGAGAGAGAGAGAGAGAGAGAGAGAGAGAGAGAGAGTTGTTGTTGTCCCCATCCCTGTTGTCTGGGAATAGTAATTCTTTTACAACAGTTAAGAAAACTATTCTTTGGTCTTGTGCCATTTGTGTGGAGTTCATATTTAGATGGGTAAGTTGGTATCTCACTGTCTTGTTTAGTAGTGAATAAATTTTGCTACTACTTGATTCTTTGTTTCTTTTCCTTCTTTGGTTTTTTTTTATATTTTGTTTTGTTTTGTTTTCAGGTTGGTCATTTGGAGTTGGGTACTACAATGGGTAATTAAGAATTAATCTTAAAATGTTTGTAGAAGACATTACAAGTCATTGGGGTCAGGCTCCTTACAGTCAAGATGATTATTAACACATGGAAATTCCAAATTTTATTTTTGCCTTCAGTTTTTTGTTGTCGGTGTTGCTTCTACAAGTATGCAATGAAGAAGCCACCTTGTAACAAATGTATTTTGATTAGGTGTAGATCATAAGCTAGTTGGTTCAGGCAAAGATGGAGAAAGGAACTAGGAGAAGGTTGCCTTCCTGGGTCAGTTTCCTGAGTGACAGCCAAGGGTTCCAGAGAGCACTGGAGGCAGAAATCCAAAGGGCACCCAACAATTTACAGCTTCTTCTTCCAGCTGCCTTTCCCAGAAGGATAGGGATCTGTTTCCATGCCGTGAATTCTGAGGTCAGGAGGAGACACTTGGCAGAGCCAGGGGGATGAAACACAAGGCAGCTGAGGTCACAGGATTTGGGTGTTGGTTTTGGTGTTGGTAGTGTTGGTATCAAAACCAGGACCTCGCATGTGCTCCAAACTCAACTTCATTTCACTCACGTTTACAATTTCGACATTCAGACTAATCAAATAGTCCCTGTCAGTATCGGTTTCACTGAGTGTAATCATCAGCCAACTTTAGCCAGTTTCGGTGATTATTCAAATCAAGGCCCTGAATGCTCTGCAGACAGTGTGGATACAGATAGCAGCATCTGGAAAGTCTCAAGCTAAAGCATGGTGACCTTTCTGGTCAGGAACAACCACCAAGCCATCAAGAGGATCCTGGTCTTCTGGGGAACATCAGCCCTCTTAGATGGACGTGGGGTTTTCACAAAGTATGTCAGGTAGTTTTTGGTCAATCTCTGGCTAGTCACTAGTACCCATTTCCTCTAAATCATTTTGATTCCAGCTTGAATGAAGCAAAACACCTTCCCCTGCATCGCTTGCCTAACTGAGAGCTCTGTGTATCCAAGAAAGAGCTGGGCCAAAGCAAAGCTCTATCATTCGGAGACCTAGAAATCTGTTTTCCTAGGAAGGCACAGGCTTCACAGAAGAATTGCACAAGGGCCACTGGGTAAATATTGTACGACTTCCTGGCTGCTTGTGAGTCAGGTCATTATTATGCAGCTTCATCATTTTGTTTAAAGGGGATTCCCAGGGTTGCTCAAGTTCATCTGCTAGTCTGAAAAGCCTTCCAAACTCACAAATGCTGTCGCTGAGCCTTGAGACGTTCCATTTCCTCATTTCCACTAATAAACTTATGCGTGCTGTATAATCACAGTGTGCTAGGGTACACATTTGCATCTTGTATGTGGCCTGTGGGCTCATAAGCCTTGTGATCGTGGCAAGTTGCCCCCTGGCTTTGTGTCAGGGCACTCATCTGTGAGCTAAGGGAAGGGGGACCAGATGGTCTTTCACCTCCCTCTGACTCCATGCATACACTTTCATCTTCAAACTAAGTGTGAATCCTAAAAGGAAGGGTTGCCAAGAACCCTGCGCCTGCCCAAACTCTTGGAGGATGATTGCATTGCACTTAGTCCAGTCATTCAAGTAAGGGCAACTATCACTTACATTAGTATTTAATTAAGGCCCATCTCCCTTGCTAAACACTAACCCTTATGCAGACAGGACTGATGTTTTTCTCACCCTGGGCTCTATCCACAGGATCTTGGGGTGGCCCAGTCATGACGGTGTCTCTGGAGCTCTGTCCACAGGTCAGATGATTCTCTACTCGCCCCTCACAGGGGTGGGTAGGCAACCGACCCCCTCAACCTCCAGCTCTGAGTTCTTTACAACTCTCCCATCCACGGGCTAAGCAGGCCTGACCCTGCTTAGCTTTTGAGACCACAGGAGATTAAGGTGCATTCAGAGGGATATGGCCTTGGACCTTTCCTAATGCGGCTTCAGCAAGTCTAAGCCACTGCAAAGACATCTGGAAGACTGACTGCTCATGGTGCCTGGAACCATATCATATTCTCCTTACCAGGGTGAACCCTTTCCGGTGTGAAACGTTTGGTCTTTGTCCTTTTTAAAAATGTATTTTATGTTCATTTTCCCTGTATGTGTGAGTGCCTGCCTGTAGGTATGTGTGTCTGGCACCTATCACGTCTCAGATAGCCTGGCATTGAAGTTACAAGTGGTTGTGAGCCTCCATGAGGGTGCTGAGAACCAACCCAGGAACCCTGCAAGAGCAGCAAGTGTCCTTACCCACTCAACCATCTCTCCATCCCCCTGCTCTGGAGTTTACCAAGAGGAAAGGCAATTTTGAGGAGTTTGGTCAAACCAAACTATACCAGGAGAGTAACGTACAAGACTTTGAATAAATGCAGCCCTGTCAGAAGTAGTCTATCTTTGTTTCCCTTTAGCCTCCCCTTGTCTGATATGAGACAGTCCATTTTATTTATTTATTTATTTATTTATTTATTTATTTATTTATTTATTTTTTGAGGCAAAGTCTTGTTCTGTAGCCCAGACCAACTTCTAACTTATGCTCTCCTCGCTTCCCTAGTGTGGGAGTTACAGGTGTGTGTCATCATGCTTGACTTTTTTTCTTTTTGTTTCTGTTTTTCCTCCCTTTTTCAGCCCTGGATTTTTGACTCCTCTCTTCTCTTGATATTTTTGTGTTTTGCATTTATTGCATGTGTGTGTAAGTGTGTGTGTGTGTGTGTGTGTGTGTGTGTGTGTGTGTATGTACACAGGAGTCTACTCCCTCCTTCTGCCATGTGGATTCCAGGAATCAAACTTGCACCCTCAGGCTTGGCATCAGGCACCTTCCCCCACTGAACTGGTTTTCTGGCCCTCCTCTTCTCTTCTCTAGCGCTGAAGAGCTTGGCCCTTATATGCAGTATACTCAATACATTTATATGAAAATGCAGAACCTGAGCATTTATATAAAGTGAAGGACTTGCTCTGTTAGGCTCTGCCCGGAGTAGCAGACCCAGCCACCCTTCTCGCTTCTTCATGGATCAACTCAGGGGTGGTAAGGAGTTGGAAGAAGTTCCATAAGAGGCTCCAGCGCTTCTTGCACGCTCAGCACTGTATCTGACAGGAGCGAGCCAGGCTTGATGAACATATGTATCCTCTCACCAGCGTGTGAACCAAGGTATTTCACCTACCATGAAGCTAAACTTGAACGACAGTTTTAAGCTTAGAAACATCCCTTACGATTTCCACTGTGTTCTCTTTCATCCTGAAGTCTGTGATCTCCACCGGAGAGCTCTGAGAACATACAAAACTAGGAATAGCCACAGTCGGAGGTCACTTCTAGCACTGTGATTGCCTGTGGCAGAGAGAGACTTCAGCTGGTTTTTTTTGACAGACTCCCTTTATGCCTCTGGGGCTTACATGCTTCCCAGGACTAAACTATCTGGCTAATATTTTTTTTTATAAACACTGTCCACAAATTACGATCAAAGCCAGTGAGCCCGCAAAGACGTATGCTAATGAACACAGTTTCTTCCCTTTGCTCAGTATTAGACTCACAGAGCCAAGTCTTAGGGGCATACTTGGCCATGTCAACATCCATTTTCAAATGCCTGGCCATTTATCTACATCACCAGGAAGGAATAAAAATGAACAGAATATGTCTCTTTTATAAATTGCTGAACAGAAGATTGGTAATCATAACAGGTATTTGAAGGTCACTTAGAAAAAAAAGCATTTACTGAAAAATCTACAGGGAACAAAGACATTAGATTTTAAGAGCAAGAGAGAGTATGTGTAAATTCCACAAAAGGGGGGAGGGAAGAATCACAAATGATAGTAAAATTCCCTTCTATTTCTAATGATGAGTAGCAGGAAAGAGATTTGATCTGGGAATCCCTGCTGTATTTTTTTCTCTCACAGCCCTTTGTATATTGTGAAGTCATTTGCATACTTACAGGGGCAGGCAGGTCCCTGCCCGGCACTCCCCAAGCCTCTTTTTCTAGTTTTTCCTTCTGCCTTCTCCTTCCACTAGGAATATAGTACTAATTAAGATAGCAGGGAACACGGAGAACAAAAGACACCGTGACAGCTCTCAAAGTCACCTCCTCCTTTGAACTTCATAAAGATCTGGGGCCAGATCTGCTCTGCCGGCTTCTCAGGAGAAGAACGCCGCCAACACCGTTTTCTCTCTTCTGGAAAGGAAGCCCATTCGAGGGATTCTGAGTGTTATCCTGTGTCTCCGTCTGAAGTTTAAATCTTTTCAAGCATGTAGTTATTACGATGCCAAGTTGTCTCACTTAATTACCACCTTTATTACGGTATTGAATGCCTGAAACACACTCTGTATCACACCTGAAGAGAAGAGTAGCTCCGCTTTAACGGACCACGCTCAGTGGGCCATCTATTGGCTTTCGTCTCTATTGGATGAATTCCTAGTCATCACCCAGTGAGCAGTCATTACCGGAAGTGCTTCCTGTGTGCTCAGGGCTGGGTTGACGGAATCTGATGGGCCTCTCAAATAACAGCAGCTTTGGCATCTAAAGGGTGGTTTGACTGAAAATGGCCTCGATACATGCATGAGTTTGAAGGTTTGGTCCCTAGTTAGGAGAACTGTTTGTGAAGGATAAGGAGGAGTGGCCTTGTCAGAGGAAGTGTGTCACTAGGGGCAGTCTTTGAGGTTTCAAAAGCCTGTACCATTCCCAGTTGGCCCTCTCTCTGCCTTGTGAGGGATGATCTTTCAGGATGTCAGCGCTGACCAGTAGCTCTCGTGCCGCCATGAGCCTTATCACGGTGGTCATGGATTCACCCTCAGAGACTGTAAGCCCCCAATAAAGCTGTGTTTTTTTTAAGCGGCCTTGGTTATGGAGTTTCATCTCCACAGTAAAAAAAGTAACTAAGACAGTCTCCCTTGTGTTATCTGAACCCATGTCCTTAAAGAACTGAAGATTCCTAGGCTGGGAGTAAACTCTGTAAAGAAAGTGTTTAAGGGCTGGAGAGGTGGCTCAGAGGGTAAGAGTACTGAATGCTCTTCCAAGAGGTCCCAAGTTCAATTCCCAGCAACCACATGGTGGCTCACAACCATCTGTAATGAGATCTTCTGTCTTCCTTGCCAGAAGTACATTGTATGCTTAATAAATAAATAAATCTTTAAAAAAAGCAACCACTAGTTTTTTTTTTTTTTTTTTAAGAAAGAAAGAAAGAAAATGTTTGCCTTTCAGTCACGAATTCTCTCTAGATAACAGCTGGCAATAGTGTTATACACTTGTAACCTCAGCCCTAGAGATCTGAAGACAGGATTCCTGAACCTAGCTAGGCAGCGAGCCTAGCCTATTCAGAGTGGTCCAAGTCAGTGAGACCCCCTATCACAAAAAGCAAGGAGAGGAGGTGAATTTGGAGTAGTGGCTCAGCTGATAAAACACTTGTCATTGCAAGCACGAGGGGCTGAGTTCAGTTCTCCAGAGCTCACAGGAAAAACTAAACTTGACTAGGAGACTCCTGGCAGCTGCAACCCCAAGGGAGGGGGTGTGGAGGTCGGCAGGTCCCTCTGGCCAGCCTAGTCATTCAGTGAGTTCTAAGGTCGGTGAAGGCTGACAGCACCCTGTCTCAGAAACGAAGGTGCAGAATGAGTAAAGAAGAAAATTTGAAATCAATTTCTGGCCTACACAGGCAAATGCACAGGTGTACACACACACACACGCACACACACACACACACACGAATAATAAATAAGTAAATACATAATCCAAGTGGTTGGCACTAAAGGAACAACCACCAAGGCTGGTCTCTGGCCTCTGCACAGACATGTGTACATGTGAGTGTACACCTGCACACATGAACATGCACATTAAGAATGCAAGGCCTTCATCTAAACAAGTAGCCCTACCAATACAGAGCAAACACTTCATTAATGACTTTGTCTAACCAAGTCACCTGTGCTATTGTCCCCAGTGACACTGAAACAGAGACTGGAAGTCTGGCCCCAGTAGGAGGCTAGTGTTTTTGGAATTTTCACCACTGCAAGGGGACAGGGGTGGGGCTTACAGAACATTGGCCTCATTTCATTGACTTTAATCCAGTCATTGAATGAGGCCCTTGCTCAAGATGCAGTCTTCAAAGGGCTCAATATCAGTCCCGTTTTGCAAAAGAGCTCCCCAAGGGTCAGCACGGTGCTGTGTGGTGTCGTCCAAGCAGATAGTAGCTGGTAGGTGGTAGCTCTGTCCTATTTCAGAGGAGACTGATTTAATAAAACAGCATGCCAATGAGAAAGACAGGAAGGTCAAGTCCACGGCTGCTGCCCCTGCCTTTCCCCAGTGAAGGATAGGGGTCCCCACAGACTCAGAATCTCCCTGATGACCTGAGCTCTCTTGTGCTTTTGTATCTCCCATCCAGCAGCCACTGTGTAGGACTGTGTGGAACCTGCCCACCACAGGCACCCCAGCCTTTTATAAATGAACTGTCTTCTCTGATTCAATTCCAGTGCAGAGCCAGCAGCAGCCAGAGCAGAATCACATTTGCAAAGTTAAGTAAGGAGTTGTCTAGTTGGCTGTTTCTTCCAAATTTCTCTTTTTTTTTTGCTTCGGAGAACCACACCCAGAAAGGCCACTCCCTTCTTTGTCTTCCTTTTCAGAGCTAAGTGAAAAAGAGTTTTTCAAAGAATGTCATTTGTTGGCTCAGCAGATTGCGATGTTGACCCAGGGTTCTCAAGTCTTCCAGGAGCCACATTCAGAAGAACGAAAAATTGGTGGACTTAAATGTCACCTCCCTGTAATGCTTCTCACTCCTTCTTCCCTGCAATCTCACCTCTCCTTATGGCATTATACAATAGCAACAATGATGGTAATTTAAAAGGAAAAAGAAACCCCCCACTTATTAAATGTTTACTAATGTGTGAAGCCCGGAGCTTCACGTATTATTCCATTCAGTTCTGACAGCTCCCCGAGTCAGGCCTGGTCATCTCCTTACTAATGAGATGCTGTGTCTGTCAGCTGTTGCAGCATATTATAATCACCGGACTTTTAGCTGCCCAGCCACAGAGCCTAACAACCCATGGTTCCTAAGGGGAGCTGCCGTTGAAAGGCCAAAGATTCCTTTTCTGTGCTGGGCCCTTTTGGGACCTTGAACTACACCCCAGCCCCCAGGATAAACTGAAGGCTGCAGAAGAGCTGAAGGCTGCTCCCAGCCCCCAGGATAAACTGAAGGCCATAGGACCCCTCTTTAGGGGAAGTATTAGCTAATGGAGAAACCCAAGTTACATAAAGTTGCTGACTGCAGCCCATTCCCCCACCCAACTTTCCCTATCAGCTGGGTGATATCAGCTGGGCAATATTTCAAGCAGCCCCTGCAGTTAGCACAGGGTCAGCAGATGTCTGGAGGACATCTCCAAGGGGGCTACGCTATCCCCCTTAGTTACTAACAGCCTATCAGGAACTAACAGCTGAGCATTACCTCACCCTTAGCTAATTGTGATATAGAATTAGTAATTTTGTATTTTGAGATTGTAACCTTGCGTCTGCTTTATGGTTTTTGTGTTTGTAAACCCCTTACAAAAATAGATGGGGTAGACAGAAATCTTTAATAAATTAAAAATAAATAAATTAATTTAAAACAAAAAGATAGATGGGGTCCTTCTTCCTCCACCTGTTGTGTCAGACTATGAGGCAGAGGACCCATGCCAGCCTGCACTTAATAAAACCTTGCTTTTGCATTTGAAAGTGTGGCTCCATGGTGGTCTTCATGGGGATCCTAGGACTCAGGCACAACATTTGGGGGCTCGTCCGGGACCCCCCAAACCCTGGACTCTCATCCCCAAGGTTTCTGGACCACCAATGAGTGATGTTGTCAGATGTTTGTAGCTGTGATGTCTGTCTGACTTCTATTCTGTGTGAATCTGATAGCCTGATAGAAGGCAATTCCTGCGGTTCCCCTTGCTTTGTGGGCTGAAAATTCTTTTTCCTTTCAAAGCAGCCCATGTCAGTATCTGTAGTGGCATGCCGTGTCTAAGCCTTTGAGGTGGTTGGTCCATGTCTGGGACAGTTGACGGACGTGTCAGTAGGTCTGGGGTCATGGGCATCCAAGAAGATGTTCTGGAGCCCACTGGAGGAGCAGGCCCCTGTCTACAGGAAATTGGGTCCTCCTCATTGTCCAGAGCCCAAGGAAAGAGCCTGGAGTCTGGGCAGAGTAGAGAAGCAGGTTCTGACCAAGTTCCTCTTTTGGAGGGCTTGGAGCTCTGTCTGGAGGATATAAGTCCTCAGTAACCTGGAGCCTCTGCAGGGAGTCAGGGTCTCCTATGGTTTTTGGAATCATGGATGCACCCCAAGCCCGGGGAAGTAGCCACAGTTACAGACCTCTGAGTTTTTGAGACCTCACTGTTTTCTTCCTGTAGCTTTTGTTTGTTGTCTGATTGTTGTCTCTTTGTTTATTGTGTTTGAGACTAGACTGATGAAGACTGAAAAAAATGGGACAGAACTTAAATGTTGGGAGGAAAAAGGGAGTGCACAACAGGAACAATAGGCCCTCGGCTGCTGCTTATAGCGTGGCAGCAGCCCATCTAGGGTCTGCACCCCTAGCTCTGAGCCAGGTCTGATGGCAGGGAACACACTGCCTGGCCACCAGGAAGTACAATGTGGCAGAAGACCTGGAACTCTGTGGTGGCAAACTGTGCATGCTGGAAGCACGCCCCACGAGGTCCTGGGATCCCTACGGGGTTGGTGACTTGGGCAGGGCTGGGGTGGAGGTCGGCTTTCAGCTCTTCTGCAGCCTCCAAAAGGGCCCTGCACAGAAATGGAATCTTTTCTGGCCTTTCATTTCAACCTCGTGGAAAAGGTTGACCCCCCTCATCCCACCCTCACTGAACTTGATTTGACCAGTCTTGGTTAAAGCCCAGGTGTTGTCAACTACTTAAGTGTCTCTCGATGCATGAAAGGAACAGTATAAGCAGTGGGTTTGAATAATGTGCCTGAGATCTTCGGGAATCATGAGGTGAAGTAGGAGCTGGTTAGCTCTAGCTTGTGAGCTCCTGCTATGCCTAACCCTTTTGCTATCCATCTAACACAGGTGGGAAGCCGTTCATTATTTATAACCTCATACTGGTGCATTTGGTAGCGTTTTAAATTCCCCTTTACTGTTTGTAGAAGGGAAGCCACTGCACGCCATGAGAAGCATTTTAGGTCTCTGGAGGTTGGTGGAAGCAGTTTGGAGGTTATCAGAAACCAGGGCCCCACTGCTTCGTTGCTTGAGCTGCGTTTGTGCCTGACACCAAGGTCATAAATCCTAAGGGTGTCTTGGGGCTGGTAGGATTACAGTAGAGAGTCTGTGTGTGTGTGTTTGTGTGTGTGTGTCTATGTGTGTGTGTGTGCACGTGCTCGTGTGCTGGGACCCAGGGCAAAGCACTGACCCCTGCGTGACTCACCCTGATTAGCATAGCTGCTCTCATTTTGCAATTTAATCCTCACTCAAAGGGAAAAAAAATGCAGTTAATTTTTTTTAAATAAAAAGTGTTCCTATCTCAATATTTTAGCCTTTTCGAGATTCTGCTGCATAGTGGAGATCTACACTATTCCTCTTATCTCAAATCTGTCCCTGCCATTTGTTATTCCAGCCCTACCTGGGGGGCTATCCTTCTGTGTTTGGGTCCCTGAGTGTGCAAGTTTGGTTCTTTGCAGTTTTCCTTGGAGCATGCAACCTGTCTCTACCTGAAAACCTACATTTTCTGAAGGGCTCACACTGTCTACGCTTCCTTGGCTATTAGTCCCTGGGTGCAGGCATGTGGTTCCTATCCTCATGCATTTCCAGGAGCTGAAGGCATGTCCTGCATCCAGTGTGGAAGAAGCTCCAGCCAAGGCTTTGGTTAGTTTTGAAAATCTCTCTTTTCTTCTCCCTGGGCACTGGGCAAGGAGGTGTCACAGCTGGATACTGTTCAGGGAAGAAAACCTACAAAGTTATTTAAATTATTAATTTAATGTGTTCATTTGGGCCTGGCAAGATAGCTCAGCAGTTAAGAGCTCATACTGTTCTTGCAGTGGCCCTGCTTGGTTCCTAACACCCATATGGGGGTGGGGTGGCTAACAACCTCCAGTTACACAGTGATCTGGAGCCTCTGGCCCTATGGGCACATGTACTTATGTGCCCATATGTTCATGCAAACACACACACATATATATAATTTAAAAATACTCAAAATAAATCTTTAGATTTGTCCTTTGACGTTTTCACACACGTATAAAATGCATCCAAATTACTCTCATCTCGACCCCTGTCAACACCTCATCACCACTACAAACCCATTCTCCATGTTCGTGTCTGTTTTGTGACCTATTGAATTTAAAGTAGTTATTTTTTTAATTGATTTTATTGAGCTCTACATTTTTCTCTGCTCCCCTCCCTGCCTCTCCCTTCCCCTTCAACCCTCTCCCATGGTCCCCATGCTCCCAATTTACTTGGGAGATTTTGTCTTTTTCTACTTCCCATGTAGATTAGATCCATGTAAGTCTCTCTTAGTATCCTCATTGTTGTCTAGGTTCTCCGGGATTTTGATTTGTATGCTGGTTTTGTTTTCTTTGCTTTATGTTTAAAAACCACTTATGAGTGAGTACATGTGATAATTTCCTTTCTGGGTCTGGATTACCTCACTCAATATGATGATTTCCAGCTCCATCCATTTTCCTGCAAATATCAAAATGTTATTTTTTTTTCTGCTGTGTAGTACTCCATCGTGTAAATGTACCACATTTTCCTTTTCCATTATTAGTCTGAAGGGCATTTAGGTTGTTTCCAGGTTCTGGCTATGACAAACAATGCTGCTATGAACGTAGTTGAGCACATGTCCTTGTGGCACCATTGAGCATCCTTTGGATATATACCCAAAAGTGGTACTGCTGGATCTTGAGGAAGGTTGTAATCATCTAATCAGATGCCAAAAAAAGCTTTCAACAAAATACAACATCCTTTCATGATAAAGGTCTTGGAGAGAGCAGAGACACAAGGAACATACCTAAATATAATTAAGGCAATATACAGCAAACTAAATGGAGAGAAACAGCAATCCCACTGAAATTTGGAACAAGACAAGGTTGTCCACTCTTTCTATATCTATTCAATATAGTTCTTGAGGTCCTAGCTAGAGCAATAAGACAAAAGAGATCAAGGGGGATACAAATCAAAAAAGAAAAGGTCAAACTCTCACTATTTGCTGATGATATGATAGTTTACAAAAGCAACCCCCAAAATTTTACCAAGGAGCGTCTACAATTCATAACACTTTCAGTAATGTAGCAGGATACAAGATTAACTAAAAAAAAAAAATCAGTAGCCCTTCTTTACACAGATGATAAATGGGCCAACAAAGAAATCAGAAAAACATCACCCTTCACAATAACCACAGATAGCATAAAATATCTAAGAGTAACCCTAACCAAACAACTGGAAGACTTATATGACAAGAGCTTTAAATCCTTGAAGAAAGAAATTGGAGAAGACACCAGAAAGTGGAAAGATCTCCCATGCTCTTGGATAAGTAAAATTAACATAGTGAAAATGGCAATCTTACCAAAAGCAATCTACAGATTCAATGCAATGCCCATCAAAATCCCAGCAAAATTCTTCACAGACCTTGAAATAAGGGTACTCAACTTCATATGGAAAAGCAAAAAACCCAGGATAGCCAAAATAATCCTGTAAATAAAAGAACTTCTGGAGACATCACAATGCCTGACTTCAAACTCTGCTACAAAGTTACAGTACTGAAAACAGCCTGGTATTGGCATAAAAACAGATAGGAGGACCATTGGTACTGAATCAAAGACCCAGATATTAATCCACACACCTTTGAACACCTGATTTTTGACAAAGAAGCAAAAAGAAAGAAAGAAAGAAAGAAAGAAAGAAAGAAAGAAAGAAAGAAAGGAAAAGAAAAAGAGAGAGAATCAAATGGGAAAAAGAAAGCATATTTAACAAGTGGTGCTGGCATAACTGGATATCAACACGTAGAAAAATGAAAATAGACCCCTATCTATTACCATGCACAAAACTCAAGTCCAAATGGATCAAAGACCTCAACATAAAGACAGCCACACTAAACCTCATAGAAGAGAAAGTGGGAAGTACACTTGAACACATTGGCACAGGAGACCACTTCCTAAATATAACCCCAGCAGCACAGACACTGAGAAAAACAATTAATAAATGGAACCTCCTAAATCTGAAAAGCTTCTGTAAAGCAAAGAACATGGTCAACAAGACAAAATGACAGCCTACAGAATGGGAAAAGATCTTCACTAACCCCATATAAAACAGAGGTCTTATCTCCAAAATATACAAAGAATTCAAGAAATTGGTCATAAAAAGAACAAATAATCCAATAAAAAATGGGGTACAGATTGAAACAGAGAACTCTCAACAGAGGAATCTAAAATGGCTGAAAGACAGTTAAGGAAATGGTCAACATCCTTAGTCATCAGAGAAATGCAAATCAAAACAACTCTGAGATTTCATCTTACACCTGTAAGAATGGCCAAGATCAAAAACACTGATGACAACTTACGCTGGAGAGGTTGTGAGGTAAAGGAAACACTCCTCCATTGCCGGTGGGAGTGCAAGCTGGTACAGCCCCTTTGGATATCACTATGGGTGATTTCTCAGACCCATTGAGTTTAACCAACATGAGTTGTGTGATCCTGGGCATGTAACTATCCATAGGAGTTCAGTGGGCTCTACCAATGGGTACACAGCTCAAGACAATGATCTTCCTTCTCCAGAATATTTATGTACCAGTAGTTCAGCAGGGGTGGGGCTGGAGGACAAGGCCATGGATGAGCTTCTTCCTGTCTGTAAATGATCTCTGGCAGGACCAGTCTGGTGAGGTCCAGTGCTGGGAACCCGAGCTTCTGTGATTGTAGATTTCACTGACTCTATCACAGCCAGAGCGTTTTTCAGCTCTCATCCACACCTGCAGCTTTTGAGCTCTTGTCTCCTCTTCCACAGTGGTCTTCAAGTGATTTGAATAGAACCCGCTCTCTTCCCAATGTTCTTCATGTCTGTCTCTCTGGGAGTCAGAGGTCAGTGGAGACCTGAGCTAAGGACAAACCAGACCTTGCATGTGTTCACACTGAAGTCCACTGGTGACTAACGTGACCCATCTGCTGACCCTTCCTTTGCTTCGGAAATGACTCGGTTTATTGGGCCCAAGAGGCAGGTGACTTCAGTGGAAATATACTCTAGGCACAGCCTTCTAATTGACCTCGGCTGAAATGTCTGTCAGTTTTTAGAGTTCCCAAGCCTACAGTGGTACTGCCGAAGAAAAACGTGCTGGAAGTGTGTAGCTAAAGGAGACTGAGGATACCAGCTGCGGATTTGCAGTTTTCTTACAATCTCAGCCTTGGCATGACCCCTGCCATCTCGCCTGCCTTCCTCCCTCACCTCCCGCAAGGCCCCTAATCCTGAGGGTCCAGCCTTCAGAATCCGTTGGGAATAAGACCATATCTCGCCATCTCAACTCTTCTCCCATGGTCCAAAACATCATCTTCTTTTCTGCCAACATCAACACTTCTCTTTTGTCTTACTTTGGTTGCTTTTGATCAAAGCTGAATCAGATCACACCACCCCACTGCTCAGTAAACTTCCTACCACGGGCTTTCCAAGTGACCCGGAATGAAATCAAATCTGGCCAAAGCCGGGGTAACCCTTTGAATGCCTCTCCTGCTTTCTCCAGTTAACTCTTCTTCAGCCACAGGGCGTCTGGAATCCTCTGTCAGCAGTGTTTCCCAAACTATTAACTTGAATAATCGCTCAACTGTTTTGCATTGAGTTCCAAATTCAGATTTATAACTTTAAGTCCTTGCTTTCTCATTTATCAACTGAAGCCACGTGAAAGATCACTGGCAAGGACCCCAGAAGAAATCATCATGGGTAGTTCCCCTTTTGTATTTGGCTCAGGCGGGTTATAGATTATAGTGAGTGGAAGGAACATGCTCACTTGCTAATAAGAATATCTCAAAGGAATATCTAGATGAACCCGGGCAAGGTTTGACAACCATTTATGACCACTAAGAAGCAACTGAAGTGTGAATTTGCTTTGAAAAACTACTATTAGTAATGAAAATGTCAAGCAGACACTGACATTCTGTAATGGGAGTCGATAGATTCACCTTTTTTTGCCAGGCCGCAGCACTCAAAACAAGCAGGCTCTGCTCTTTCCCAGGGATTAAAGCCTATTTAAGACAGTGGCTGGAAGCCCGCATAGCAGTAGCCCAGAAAGGAGCAATGCTGCTATTTAAATTACAGCTCTAGATGTCTCTAAATTATTCTTAGAGCCTGAGCAGGGCCAGGCTGACCAGTTGAATGTACTTGTTTTTCTAGTGGGAACATTTCACAGATTGGCTGCGACGGGGAGAAACAAAATTTGTATGCGTACGTGAAGCATGCGTTTTGGTGCCATCTACGTTTCTATCTGTTTATACAGTATATGCTTATCTAGGATTAAGCAAGAAGACATTTAAGAATGCTGGCTTGGTGCCCGCTTGGAAGATAGACCAGAGGTTAAGGCAGGGTTTACTACTCACAGGCTCTCAACCTCCTCTCGCGCTCTTGACCCATTGGTTGAGTGTCCCTGCGTATTTCCTTAATTACCCGGATTCCTTCAAGCTCCACATTCTCTCAACCCTCAGAATTTGCTGCTGGAATTTAAATGTATCCAGTTTTATGAGCTGGCTGACTTTTAAGAACTCACAGCTCTATATTATCAAAGTCCGAGGTGAGGAACAAACACTAACCCGTACTTATCTCTACAAATGAGTATCCTACCGTTGACCAAATCCTCACCCTCTTTCTCTAAGCTGCATATTCAAATGTTAAGAGTCTCCTTCTTCGCTTCGTGCCCTCACTGGCACACACTCAGGGTGTTCTTCTATACAGCAGCCAGGCTGAGGGTGTTCTTCTATACAGCAGCCAGGCTGACAGCGGAGATGTCTTTGAGAAGGAAGGCATACTATATACTCTTCAGGATAAACCATGTCAAATGAAAGGGCCAGCTGCTTGCCCCTGGCTGAGCCAAGAGACGAAATTAAACTGTAGCCATTTATCTATTGGCATCTGCCTCTCACCTCTTTTTTTACTTTTTGTTTTTGCTTTCTCCTCTCTCTCTCTTCCAAGTGGGGGCTGAAAATTGAAAAAGATGAAAATAAACTGCGAGATGAAAGGCACCGAAACCCGGAAGGGGAGTCTACATGGAAACAACATCTTTGGGGGTTCTGTCTGAGTCACTTCTATGCATATCTGTTTGCTTTCAAATTCAATGAGTGCCATCACTTCCGTCACCTATGCTGTGCTAGGCCTAATGCTAATCTGTCGCCGAAGATGTTTAGGAAAATAAGCAGAATGTCCCTTCAGGGACCATTTGTGACATGGTGTCATTCATGTAAGCAACCATTTTCCGTGACAAGTCACCGAAGAGACACGCAATTAAAACTCAGTCATATTCCCATAATACTAGAAGAAAGGAAGAAGTGGTCATTTTAACTTGCTTCTAAGAATTAAACGTCTTCAGTGGTTCTAGACGTTTCTGGTACATGTATAAATGTAGCTTATGTGTGCACCCTTAGGGTTTTATTCCCAAGTTAAGATTTATTACAATGAAAAGATAGAACAAGATCAACCAAGGCAAAAGGCTCATGAGGCACAGTCTGGAAGAGGCTAAGTACCAAGTTCTGGTGGAACTGCCCCACCGTGATTCTCTAAGATGGTACGGGGAATGTCATCTACTAGGGAAGCACTTTAGAGACTCGTTATTCAGTATTCGAATGGGGGGGGGTTGATATCGTGGGTAGTCTTGCTCTGACGGGTACATATCAAAATTTTAGACTCCCAGAGGGAAAGCAGATGGTCAACATAAAAACTCACATTTTATTCATAGAAGCAGGCACAATGTGCTGTTCTATCTGGTGGGAAGGATGCTCCTCAATTTTAAGTTCTCTGACGTTATCCTAATGTATAAGCCGTGATGTCAGTAACGTGGATCTGGGATGTGGACCTTCCAGGGTATAGCAGCAGAGCCTTCTGTAGCGATTCTTTCCTGTGCATTTCTCCAATTTATTTCATGCCATGGCGTTGTGCTCTGCCTGCAACTTTTAAAAGATAACACCCAATTACAGACACGTTGCCATGTCAGTTCCTGTAGCCTAGCTAATTCTCTGCCATGGTTTCATCACGTTCCATTTCCTGGACAGTCAATGCATTTGTCATTTCTGTATTGTTAGGGATTTTTTTTTTTTTTGAAAATGGTAATATAATGACCAGTCCTGTGCTTACATTCTTCATGGATATGTTTGTTGCCTCTGTTACCCAGGCTTCTAGAAATGATATTCCTGGTGTTATTCAGTGTGATAAGGAAGAAAAGTCACTGTGTTGGAATTTTAGTGGCTATTTGAGAGTATAGGAAGAGTCTAGGAAAGAGGAGAGTCAGGAGACAGGTGACACGGTCCAAGCTAAGCTGTGAAATACAACTTTGAGTAGAAATGCTGTGGACTCCATTGGAAGGTACTATGACAATCCCGAATGGTGGAGGGAAAGGGAGCAGGGAGTAGCTGAAGGTGACTCTTAGTTACATGACCCAAAGGCTGACAAGTGGAAGGGCTGTAAGAACATCAACTCTGGAGCAGTTATATGACTCAGAAGAACAATGTGGGCACACAGATTTTTCCATCCCTTCACTCATACATGTTGGGCATCTGTGATGCAGCAGTCACTCTGTTTATACTTACCATTAGCACAATTTTTGTCTTTTCCTTTTTTTTTTGTTTTGCTAAAAACACCAAGCTAGCAACGCTATTCAATATAGATTCTAGATAACGTGGCCATTGATTAACTTCATTGCTATTCTTTTGTGACTGGCACAAAGCGCAATGAACGCTGTAGAGAGTGGTGATGAGTCGGGTCCCAGATGCTTGAATACTTTGCACACACTTGAGACTCAAAACATGAGAAGGGAAGGGGGAAAGGAATTATGAAAACTGAGATCTGTCTAGTGTCTGGGTTTCAATATAGGCTCTTTCCAGAGCTCCCATTTCAGACAAATGCCTTTTGTAAACATGAGCAGGTGATTGGCCTCCCTCCTGGCCGCCAGAGTCTTCTTTCCTACACACTTCCAAGTTTCCCTGTCAGCGCATCAGTATGGTGTGGGAAGGAGGAGCGGTAGGCAATTCCTTATTCTGTTCATTCATTTACTCTCCCTTTTATATTTGTCTCGCCTCCCTGCCCTGGAATCTGAAAATGCACCCATCACCTGAAGCCACGCACAACTTGAAGGGTAAGGAAAAGGCTATCCTCGTAGGGCTTTATGCAGGCGTTAGTAGAAATTGAGCGCCATATGCGTTTTATCTGGCGACTTGTTTGAGTTTGTGTTGGAGTCTGTGTCTGCATATGGTTTAGTTGACGGGGAAGAGCGCCACCATTCCGTGTTCATTTGTACTCAGTATCTGCAGGACATGGGCTCACATACCTTCTTTAGGAGAGATAGTTTCCTTTCCTGAAACTCAAATTAGGGGGAAAGACGGCTTTCTTTTTCCTCAGTTACATGAGTGTCTTTATTCTCCTTTCCATTCATGTTCAAAGCCAAGTTACATTCTCCAAAGAAGATACAGAAATAACCTGTAAATACTTGACAGGTTCAACATCCTTGATTATTAGGAAAATATAAATCAAAATCATGACAAGATATCAATTCCCACCCACTAGGATAGCTCTTATTGAAACAGCAGACAACAACAAGTGCAGGTAGGATGTGGAGAAATCCGAGCGCTTGTACACTGTAGGCTGGAAAATCAAAGAATCCCGTTGCTGTAGAAAACAGAGTGGTAGTTCCCCAAAATTAAACCTAGAGTCACCCTGGGACTCAGCAATTCTGAGTAGAACACCCATCCCCATAGGAATTGAAAGCAGAGCAAATCTGAGTGGATATTCTTACACTAGTGCTCCAGCAGCATTGTTCATAGCAGTGCAACCCAAAAGTGCATGAAGAGATGAATGGGTAAGTAAAACGTGGTATATCCAGTTCACAAACTCAGCTTTAAATGATTTCTGACACATACTGCAACTCGGATAAACATTATTGCAGAGGGAACTATTCTTGACCCCAAAGAAAAAGTACATTACAGTTCTATTGTCTAGGTTCTTAGACTGTACAGATTCAGAAAGATAGGAAGTAAGATGGAGGCTGCCAGGGGCTAGGAATAGGAGGACACGAGTAATTAGTTATTATATAATTGGAAGAACGTTTCAGTTTGGGGAAATAGAAAAACGTTCTGAGGTTGGACGCGGTGAACCCGGCTCCAGGAAAATTAAGACAGGAGAATTATGCACTTGAGGCCGGTGGGCTACATGGTGAGGATTGATCTAAAGACTAAGGGGAGATGTCTGAAAGCGGGCCGTGATGACGGTACAAAGATGTGAATGTGCCTAGTGCCACCGAACCATCCTCTTAAAAATGGCGAAAGTGGCGATGAAGTGGGAGATAGCAAAGTAGTTGCTGTCATGCATGAAGGCATGAGTTTGACCTTCAGAAAAAAAAAAAAAGCTGAGTGGTCGTGGGCACTTGGGAGGTGGAGAGAGACAGAGCTTCATGACTAGACAGCCTAGCCTAATTTATGAGTTTCAGATGAGGGAGAGATGGTCTCAATAAGCTGAATAGTGTCTGATTGTTGACAACATATATTTCATTTCAGGTGTATTTTACTACTCTGTTAAAAACTGAGTAAGCTGGTACAGTTAGGACTTCCCTGGTTATGGTTACCATTGCTGTGATGAAACACGAAAACCAAAACCAGCTTGGGTAGGAAAGGGATTATTTGGCTTACATAATTCTAAATCACAATCCACTGAGAGAAACCAAGCGAGAACTCAAACCAGGAGTGAACCTAGAAACCAGAGCTGATGTGAAGCCCATGAAGGAGTGCTGCTTACTGGCTTGCTCCTCATGGCTCGCTTTTATAGAACCCAGGGCCACCAGCCCAGTGGGAACATCCACAATGGGCTTTACCTTCCTACACCAATCACTAAATAAAACGTCCTACAGGCTTGCTTACAGCCCCACCTGACAGAGGCATTTTCTCAGTGAGGTTTCCTCCTCTCAGATGGCAGCTCACGTTGAGTTGACATAAAACTGGCCAGAACACTGAACAAGAGTGCTCTTTGCACTCATCCTTTCCTTCCCTCTTTCCTCCTTGGGGCACTTCTTCTAAGGGCAAGCTCTGATGCAATCACTGATTACATCTGAAGAGAGGCTATGGGTGGCCTAGATGCTAGGTCTTCCTGTGTTGTCATGAAAGCTTATCTGTAATTTTACACTTAAGGGTCTATTTCCCAATGAAGAAAATGTCCTTGACCTCATAAAACTATACTCCTAGTACCCCCACACCTTCCAATAGAAGTGATGTCATGAACAAGACGTCATAGTAGGTATTTCAAGTAAAGAGAAATTTAATTTAGAGGTGAAGTTTGGGGTGGGGGCATCACCACGGACACTGGGTACTGAAGTCTTTTTTTCCAGCTGCCATAGGAACCTGCTTGTCTCTGAGCCTATGGGACTCTACCCCTGCTACTTACTCAGATGTTACCCAAGCCAGCAGTCACTGGCCTTGGCCCTGGACAGATATTCTACCCTTGGCACCTCTGTGGAGTCAGCAACTGATGTTTGCTTCCCAAAGGGAGACTGAAAAAGAGCCCTTGTTACCCACGAGGGTATTCCTTGGGCATAGTTTATGCTGGAACCCACTGGCAGAGGAGTCCTAGAAACAAAATTTACATGTTTCTAGCCCTTGTGATTCCAGAGAGCACAGGAAGGTAGCTGCTGCACACGGCAGGCCAGTTTCCTGCAGGAACGCAATCCAATGCAACAGGTAGAGTGAGGCAGGCTCTGCTCTGGAAGGATCATGGCTCCCATGTCACATAGGCACGTCTTGTGATCCCAGTGTCCTTGGGCAACAGCAGCAGAAGCTATTTCCCCAGCTTTTCCAGGAAGACACATGTGCTCTGTGACATGCTTTAAAGCTTATAACAGCCAGCCGGCCAGGGAAGGTTAATATTTGTGTTTTAAAGATTAGGTTGGACAAGGGACAGAGCAACTGATTGGTAGGGCTGGCATCCAAATCCAAGCCTGATTGACTGCTATCATATCTTACTCTTCTGAGCTTCAGTTTTTAACTCGCAGGGCTTTTGGGTTTTCACCATGATCCTGGGTGGCCAGCTACAGTTTAATGTTTAGACCCCAGGAATGTGCATTCACTTGATCTTCTATTGACTCCTGTTTCCTCCTTCCCTCCATCGTATATAGTATATATTATAAATGTATACAACATAGATAGCACATTCTAGTTATGGTCACCCCATATCTTTCTTCTCCTCTTACTCTTGCCAGTCCCCACTTGTCCTGACATGTCCCTTTCCCAATCCATATCCAAGTCCTTTTGTGACCCACCGAACTTAACCAAGGCCATCTGTGTGGCCATGGAACAGTTTGGAAGTATCCACTGGAAACTGGTGGGCTCAGCAGTGAGAACGAAACTAAAGATTGTGACTGTCCCCTCTTCGAATCCATCAGTACTGGTTCTTATTTTCAATGGGTTCTTTCGTCAAGAAGAAGCCCTGTAGGGGTCTCATTGGGTTCTGAAACTCTACCCTCCTCTGCAGAGTAGATACAATCAACAGTACTGCCTCTTTGGTTCTTGGGAATGCACCCGGTCCTGGACGTAAGAGAGAAAGCAGGAGACTTCTTGTGATTTCTGCCACCAAGCAATGCTGTCACTGTCACCCGTTTATCACCAGTTGACAGTGTCTGCAGTAAGGAACAAGCCTCTGCTTGGTAACTTCCCAAACAGAAATACCTGCTCTTCTGATTCTGCAGGATAGGAGCCTGAAATGTAGGTCTCAGCAGTCACTCTGGAGGACGATCTTCTGCCTTCGTGGTAGCTCCAGGCATGGCTGTGGGTTCTCCCTTCCCCTGCACACCATCTTTTCTACGTGTCTAAATTCCAGTGTGTCTCTGGTAAGGCTACTTCTGGTGATTTCTGGCCTTACCTGGATGATCCAGGATAATCTCTTCTCAAGATCTTTAACTTAATTCCACTTCCAAAGACTTTTCACAAGGTCCTAAGATTTGTTTGTGGTTATAGCTTCTGGGATGCCATTTAGCCCACTCTTCCTTCCTGGAGAACCTAGGAAGAAAGGCTGGCTGCTTTCTCCTCCCTGGATTGGTCTGGGATATGGGCCTATCTACTTTTTTTCCTCTTTCTGATTTGCTCAGTTATTTCTGTACAGTACCACTGTAGGAGCTAGCCATGATAAGCTAAAAGTGAACAGATCACCCAAAGGAAGTTTTTACTTCCAACCATGATCACCTGCCAGAGTAGCACTCACCATAAGCACTCAGGAAGGACCATAAACTAAGATTACCCCGAGCACTGCCCAAGAACAGACCATCCAAAGGAAATGCCTAAGGACCAACAGATGTAGATAGGATCACCTGCCAGCACACACTCACCAGCACACCCCTAGACAAAAGTCAGCCAATTAAGGGCCCTGAACTTCAGAAATCCTAGTACTAAAAAAACCCAACTCTAACTGAGCTTGGGGCTCTCCGTTTATTGGACATGTGGAGAGACCAAGTTTGCAAACTTGCATAAAATAAAGGCTCTTTGTTTTTACATAAGGGACTCAGTCTCCTTGTTGGTTTTTGTGGAGACTTCCGTGGATTTGGGCATAACACCACCAGGGAAAGAAAATCAACTCTCTTTAGGCACCCATTTGAAAGTCTGGTGTTTTTTATAAATGCAACATTGTTTTCCTGCTCAGCTATACAAAATTAAGCTCAATCCAACCTCATTTCCAGCCACTCAGTCATCAAGAAACTTCCAGATCGGCAGCGTGAGTCACTCCTGCGCTGTCCCCACCCCTCACAGAAACCGCTCAGAAGACCTTCTTCGCTTGCTTGCTTGCGGCACACAAACACCACATTCCTTGCTGCTTCCCTCTTTCTGGACGTTATTTCACAATAGCTATTTTCTGTCATTCCCTCACCTGGCTCTGAAAGGCTTAACTGTTAACTCTCTGGGGTGAATGCCCAGAGCCAAACTTCCTGGTCCCTCCGGCTCAACCCAGCACGGTGCACCGCGCTGTCATTTTTACTCTTCCCAGGCTGTCACCAGTGTGTCCTTAGGGCACCGTACTGAAGTCGATGACATCTTCCTCCTACTCAGGGGAGAAGAGCGGAGGTTACTCTTCCATGAAGGATGTAGGAAACGGGATTTCCGCTCTCCGGAATTTCAGAGCAAAGATGGCTTCCTGTGTCCACCCCCAGAAACACCCGGTTACCTCTCTTCCGGGGGTCAGTTCCACAAGCCTCACAGGCTCTCACTGTTCAGCCTTTTATCCCACTTAGTGACGCATTTAGGGACTCGCCGGGTCCCGCTCCTGCAACTAAATACAGTGATCTGACGTTGTATCTTTACCCACACACCGGCCACTCAGCAAAGCTACCCTAAACTCCAAGCAATAGCTCCCATTTGTACATCTCCAGCTTCGGGGATCGAAAAGCATGGAGCAGTTGACTGGAGACCACGACCTTTAGTCTGCAAAGTGAGAATCCGCGGTTAGATGATTGTTACCAGGTCTCCAGCCTGAACGTAGCAAAGCAGTAACCTGGGAATCTTGGCTGTGAAGCTAATTGGCTTCCTATACTTGGACTATTCCTTGTAGTCTTTCTTCCTGTTTGGCACACTTTCCATTGTAGTGATAAGCACTGACCAAAACCAACTTGGTTATTTTGTCTTCCAGGTTACAGCCCATCACTGAGGGATTCCAAGGCAGGAGCTTAGAGGCTGGAACTGATGCAGCAAGCCTGGAGGAAAGCTGCTGGCTAGCTTGCATAGGTATTTTTAATACGCAGTACAGGTCAGTCTTCCTAGGGCTGGCACCTCCCAAAGTGGTCTGGGCCCTCCCTCATGAGTTAACAATGAAGAAAATACCCACGGACATGTCCACGGGCCTTGCACAGGGACGATTCCTCAACTGGATGCTCCCTTTTCCCAGGTGACTCTAACTTATGTCAAGTTGACAAAAGGTAATCACCACACCCCTTTCTGTTTTCCTTTCTCATCCCTGCTCCCTTCTGAGCTCAGTTCCCTGCCATCTGTCTCCCTCTGTTCTTTCTGTTACAACTCCTGGACCTCCATACGCGGACCTCACCAATACCTGTAGAGTCTGAGGCACATTTTCTAACATCTCTGAGTTTCAGTTTCTTGGTCTGAGATGAGAAATATTATTAATGTATTTAGATAATAACATGAAAAGAGATGAGGAAAAAGAGGATTTAGAGAAACTACATGTGCGTAATTGAAGCTCGTCGACCGGGTTGGAAATCAGCAGACACTGCTTTCCTCCATTTTTGAGAGCAGGGACTCATAGCTAGGATGGTATATGTTTATCCCCCATTCACCTCGATCATCGTCATCGTGGAACTCTTGTATCTGATTTATCAGGAGACCCCGGCTGTGCCGCTCTGACCATGAGCTGTGACCAAATGAGAGAAGCCTCACGGATGCGGGCAGAGTGATTAATAGCAGCCAGGCTCTGGAGCTGTGGGAGTGGCCAGTGATCCGCTGTGCCCCGACTCCCTTTCTACTTCTGTATTGTCATTTGCAGTTGTTTGGCCAAGCGAAAGGCCCTTCATCTCAGCACAATATCTGGCTGTGGGCCTTGGATTTCCTGGATCACCAAGATATATTCTCTGGGCACTGGCATTTTCCCAGTATGAGCAAGGGATATGTGTGCAACTGCGTGTCTGCACTTGCCTGATGGCCTCCGGGGACAAAGTGCGGGTCAGAGGAGGCACGGCAGAGTCACGCCTGTGTATGTCCCACCGCTGCTCCTGCAAAGCCGTTGTCTGGAGCTTCTGTGGTGAAGAATCCATCAGTAGCACCCATGCCAAGCCATGTTAAGAGTTGAGTCAAGCCAGAAAAGAGACAGGTCTCATTTTCAGATGTTGTAGTACCTGACAGCGATACATCTTCTGAGAAATGAAATAATAGTCTCTTGCTGAGCCTGGTACTTACCAACTCCCCTTCTGCAGACCTTCAGATGCCTCTAGTCCTAGGTCAGGGGGATTAAACAGAAAACAGCAGCAACCCCAACAAACAAGCAAACCAAAACCCAACTCAGTACCCTATTAAAATTAACACCCACACACCCACACCCATTAGAGCACTGGTTTTATTCAAGGAGAAAACAGCAGTGAAAAATGGCTTTTTTCTTCCTCAAGCCAGTGGTTAAATAGAAACGGGAGTTTGTGGGGCTGCAATCTGTCAGGAACGGGGAAGTTGAGGTCCTGCCCTGCTAGGCAGCCTTCCTGATCTCACCCCGCCCCCAGAAGAGCTGGAAGAAACACTGTGGTTCCTATTTCAAATTACACAGTTGGATGATGTTTCTCTTGGCTTCAAGTAGAAAGGCTGGTGCCCAGAGCCATCTTTTTTGGCAAAAAAATGCAGTGTACGAAGTTTTTCTTCCCTTCTGACATTCTCAGCATCACTCTTAATCACTTTTCTTTGGATCTCTATCCAAGTTTCCCTAGACTGTTTTTTTTCTTTTCCTCGTTGCCTCATCTGCTTGTGAACTCTGAGGAAGCCGAAACAGTCTCTCCCTCTCTACAGTGTGGAGCAGTGTTTCACAACTGTCGTGTGTGTGTGTGTGTGTGTGTGTGTGTGTGTGTGTGAACCTGTTCTACTTAGTCCTGTTTTGAGGACAAAATACTTGAGACTCAATAACTTAAATAAGTTAGGAAGAGATAGATGTTGCTCTAAATCACACTGTGGGAGGCTGGTAGTTCAAAGAGTATTGTACCAGTTCTTGGGAGGGCCCTTCTGGCTACATTGTATCATAGTGATAGTAACAGCAGGGATCTCTCCTATGAGAGGAAGCCAGAGGGCAGGGAGGGACTAGGATTGCTTTGTTACATCAACCTCTTCTCAGAGCTAGCCCGGTGTTCATAGAGAGGCGTTATTTCCTTCCCTTCCTTTTATATCCAACCATCTTGGTCACCTAATTTCTCCCCATTGGACTCCACTACCTCCCAGTGGTATGGCATCTGGGCTAAACTCAGAAAACAGGTATACAAGGTGGACATACTCAAACAACAGCCAAACTATAGATTTACTAAAATGAAAACTTTATCCAGTAGTTCTGGAGCCGAGTCTGAGTTTGTTATCTCTAACAAGCTCCTGGTCTAAGGTCTACACTTTGAACAGCAACGCCATAAACCAAGGCCAGGTGAAGCCACCTAGAACAGCTGTGGCAATATTTAAGACAGGGAAGAGGAAGTTGAGACAGGTGTTGAAATCCCTGGGTAAAAATAACAATGACCAAGGCTTGAGCTCCTGCAGGCTGTTTGAGTCCAGGAATTGAGAAGTGACAGCTCACACTTCTCATTCTGCAAGGCTCACACTCGGGGAAACATCACCAGCTGGACACCTCCATTCTGAAGGAGGACACCTCCTTCTGGGGAAGGAGGACAAGATCAGACCTCATTCCACCGTGATTGAAATGCTTCAGGAATGGGATTTCTGACTAAATTAGCTATTCATCATGAACGAGGTATTATAGATAAATACCATACCTCATTGCTATTCTAAGGTGTCCACCAGCCATCTCTGTTAAGAAGAAAAATAGAAGAATTAATGTGATTCTCAACAGCGATCTGCTTAATGATTTCAAGGTTTTTTATCTGAAGAGGATTTCAATAAACTCTTTTAAAAGAGGTGGAAGAAAAAAAATGTGTGAAGGGCTCATATAATTGCTAAAAGGTTGGTTCTCCAGGACGAGAAATCAAGAAAACGGGTGAATGTTATAGGAAGATATTTAAGTACTTATTCAGGAAAACTAAATAGAAAATCAATCAGAAAAAATAAAAAATTCATAAATCCAATTGCTTCTAATTGGCCTAGCACATAGTACAGAATTTCAAATGTTTGCCTGTGAACGGCCCACTCTCTTGAAATGATGCCTCTTAGCGCAGGAGAGACTATTTGGGTCGCACTTCTTTTCCTGTCAAAGAACCCTCATCAAGCCCACAGCAGTCCTTCAAAGGCCTGAAAAACTCCTTGTGGTCGCTATTTATGGACAAATTCCCACAAAGATTTACTTAAGTCAGAGAAGAACACATTTTCATTTCTAGTCTTTTATCCATTTATTAATTTCCTAGCATCTACACAGCTCTAGACTTGGTCCCTCAGGAGAGAGACCATATTAAGCAATGATTCTTGGAATTTTGGGGTTTTATTTTTGAAGGGGGAAAAGATGGAAGCCTTATTAACTGAAGAACAAGATTGATGTGAGTGATTAGGAGAGACGGGGATGATTTCTGATGAAGGGAATTGCAGAGGTCACTTGAAGGGTGTGAAACCGACTTCAGTAGCTATGAAGATATTTCACAGCGGAGAAAACCATACACCTCCTTGAGCAAATGTCCAGGAGAAATGTGAGGTAGCCTCTGAGAACGCAGACAGACTTGTGGCTTAGCAAACTATATTGTGAAAGCCTGAAGAAATGTCATCAATTTCCAACCTCCATGCCTGCCTCTCCGTCTCTAACTTGTGTGGACATTCAGACTTTTCCCACGTCCTTAGTTTCTTTCTCTTGTCAGAGCAAATGTCTCCCACTATGACTGGAGAGACAGTGGGCAGAGCACAAACTGCTGTTCTAAAAGACCAGAGTGGGATTGCTGGCGACCACATCTGGCAGTGCACAGCCCCCCTCAAACTCCAGCTCTGCTGGAGTCAACATTTTTGGCCTCTGTGCACATCTGCATTATATGCACAAATCCCCACATAGACACTAACACATACAAATAATTAAAAAGAAAAGTTAATATTTTAATAAAATATCCCAGCAAACGCCCTTGTTGTTGACAAAGTAAGGCTGTCCCTTCCAAGGAGTATTTGTTTTACTTGAAAGAAAGAAAGAAAGGAAGAAAGGAAGAAAGGAAGAAAGGAAGAAAGAAAGAAAGAAAGAAAGAAAGAAAGAAGAGTATTACTTTACTCTGTATTTGTTTAAGAAACAGAAGAATTCAAGATAGGGGAGTGTTTATAATGTAAACAGTAAAAACAACTTTATGAAGTTGCTGGCTCTCCCCACCCTATCCCCTTTTTGTCTTGAGCATTTTCATTATTCCAGACCTTGCTCGATTTCTGTTTTTATAGTGGAGACATAGGAAAACTGCAGATGGAAGTTTCTGTCCTGCCAGGTCCCACAGCTGTTCAGTCCCAAATAAACACACAGAGGATTATATTAATTATAAACTGTTTGGCCTGTTGCTCAGGCTTATTACTAACTAGCTCTTACAACCTAAATTAACCCATAATTCTTATCTATGTTTACCACGTGGCTTGGTACCTTTTCTCAGTTGCTTCCTCTGAGTCTGACTTGTGACTATGTCTTTGCCATTCCTCTTCTCAGAATTCTCTGATCTGGTCACCCTGCCTAAACTTCCTGCTTGGTGTTTTATTAAACCAATATGAGTGAAAAAAATCTTTACAGTGTACAGGGGCATTATTCCACAGCATTAAACAGTCACACTGTTTCCTAAGTTACAACCTTTGCCCACTTGAGGAATTTCTGGCAACTGTGTGATGGTCCCATTTTCAGATCAGAAGATTTACCAAAGGTCATCCTCGGAGTGCTTCCTTAGTATCACACGAAGAGCATGTATTTTAGAAATAGAAGTCTCCAGGGTTGATTCTAACCCCACCTTTCAGAGCACTGACTCTGGGTCAAAGTGCTCTGCTTCTCAGTGCTGAGACATCTCCCCATGTAAACTGAAAGTGTTTAGTTATGACCAAGGCCAGGGTACATACAACACAAGGCCCCCTCCGATCATGATAGGAGATGGCAGGTGTAATATTACCCACAAGCAAGGTTATCTTCAGCATGGATGCAGTCGAAATGGCTTGCCAGAGGGTTGCAGGCAGCTGAAATGTAGGTTCTGGGGTCCTCTGTCTGCCTCGAGCTCAGAAGAGCTTCACATGCCCCTGACAGAGCTCTTGATAACTCCATACCACTCTCCTAGTCCAGTTCCTGCAGAGTGGGGTGGTCATCTCTTGCCTCTTAGGGGAAGATTGCTTCTTCCAGGAGACCATCCCACACAGAGCAGGCAGGGGCTGATCTCTTCTTACTCCTATGGCAACTTCTTTTTTTTTAAAATATTTATTTATTATGGATACAATTCTGTTTACATATATGCCTGCAGGCTAGAAGAGGACACCAAACCTCATTACAGATGGTTGTGAGCCACCATGTGGTTGCTGGAAATTGAACTCGGGTCCTTTGGAAGAGCACGCAATGCTCTTAACCACTGAGCCATCTCTCCAGCCCCCCTATGGCAATTTCTAATTTACCAACATCAGTGTCCTTACTCCTTAGGACATTTCCATGGGTTAAGTAGCCTGGTCTGTAGTGGATGAACGCAAACATTCTTGAGTGAGTTAAAAAATAAAAGGAGAAAATTAGGGGGAGAGGAGGGAGAAGAAGGAGGAAAGAGCCTGTTAAAATTCACTGCACTACAACCAAATAGACCAGCGTTGGGGAGTGAAGGACAGTATGTTCAAACTCAGTTGGCAGCCACCAAGGAAGAATCAGAGGCAGCCCCCATTAATATGCTATGATCTTTCTAAAAAGAACAGAAAGACAGCACAGGGGTTCACTTATTCCTACAGGCGTTAGGTTTTCTTTTCACACGGTGTTCACTAATATTTAACCGCCATCATCACAATTCTGGGGCCCCAAGAACTTCATGCAATAAGGTTCCACAGACTGACATTCTTCTGTGGCTCAAGAGACAGCTTCATAGGCTCACTCCCCTGCTTCACGAACTGCTCTCCTTTTACTAAGTAGAGTAGATGAATATTTTAGAGTAGTCTTTCAGGGAAAATACAATAGAATATTCTATCATAAGGCATTCTGCTTCTGTTTGCAATGCAAAATATTTGATGGCCTCTGAGATGGGGAATTTGAAAGGCTCTTCTCATTTTTATCTTGGTTGCATACTGGAAGTCCTGGCAAGGAGGGGGTGAGGTTACAGAGAGGTGAAGACGCTCAGCGGGGATTTAGAGCTCAATGTAAGGAACACCTATGAAGCATTTAACATACGAGCAGCTCAAAATAATGCCCAGCATCAGATACCTACCATGTTAATAATTAAAACGTGTTACGCAAGTGTGGTGCTGGGTATTAAATTGTCTCACTCAATCCCGTCACCTCTGCCCTTGCTAGCATTCTGCTCTTGTTCTAGATTTACCAGACATAGCAATCAATTTAAAGCGTGTGCAAACAAACACACCGAAGGGGCCCCTAGTCCTTAAATGGTAAATTCAAGAACGAAGCAGGACAGCTGCTTCCCCTGCGCTGGGCAATGCAGGTCAAGAGGTGGGCCTGGAGGGAGAGTGGAGTGGATAGACAGCCCTCATCTTGGAGAAGCTTGAGTCAGTGGAGTCTGTGGCGGAAGGAACTCACACTCCGATGGTTTCATCCTTCCTCAAGTCACAGAACCTCCCTTTTGGAACTGGAGAGCAGCCTGTGGTGTGCTTTGACCAGCTGGTCCGATAATCCTCCCTTGTCCCTCTGATCTGGCGGCTGCAGTTGACTGGCCCGCAAATACTGAGGAAAGAAAACATTTTCTAGGCAAAAGTGCCTGTTGCAATCATGCCTCAGACCTCACAAGACTGGGGTGTGGAGAGAAGGCAAAAGAAGGGACAGAGCTAAGTCCAGACTCAAACGCTGTCTTGCCCTGCAGCCCAACAGCTCTGCAAACTTTCAAATGCTGTCGTTTAAATATTTATTCAGCATTTGTTTAAACGGGAAGGCTGAGATCTGCCAGGTAAAAGGGCAGAAGGAGGTCATACCCATCTGTCCCACCGTTCTGGCTTACCTCTGATCTCAAACATTGTGTTAACCCGAGGCTCTATGGTAGGAAGGATCAGCTGCTCCCTATCTCCTCCCCCTTACTCATTTCTTTCTCTTTCCTGTTGTGTCCAAAGGAGCTAATCCTCTACCCACTTCCAAGTGCCTTAAGCTTTCAAGTGCCCGGGGTGCTCTCCGAGAAGAGCTGCTTCTTTGTAACAATTTGGTACCAAACTACATTTAGATTTCCTCCTCAAACAGTGTTTCTCAACCCCCCCACCCCCACAGGGGTCACTTATCAGGCATTCTGCATATCAAATATTTACATTATGATTCATAATGGTAGTAAAATCTCGGTTATAAAGTACCAAGAAAATAATGTTAGGGTTGAAGGTCACTACAACATGAGGAACTGTATCAAAGGATCTTTTCATTAGGCAGGTTGAGAACCACTCTAGACCATTCTCTACTGGAACTGACCCATGGCGGTCGCTCATCTCTGAGAGAAGGAGTGGTGCATTGAAAAGGTGAGCTGGTGACTGTACAGGGCCTTGGCCTAAGGACAATGGGCGCCACTGGAAGTTTTAAATGAAACTAATGAAGTTTGTGTTCTAATGAGACTGCTGGTAACAGAACCCTGTGCTGGCTGTGATCGGAGGCTCTGGAGCACTGAGGCTTGCAATACTAAAACCTCTCCATCCCCTCAGAGACGTGACTTTGGTATTTCTCTTTTTAGTAGCAGTCTTTGTCACAGTGGTCACTTTGGTCTTTCTAATTCAGAGGGCCCAGAACAAAATGGAAATCCTAAGAATTCCAAGATAGAGGGCTCAAGAAATGGCTCAGGGGTTAAGAGCACTGGCTGTTCTTCCAGAGGTCATTGGTTCAATTCTCTGGCAGTTCACAAATCCAGTTCCAGGGACCCGGCACCTTCACACAGACATACATGCAGGGAAAACTCCAATGCACATAAAACAAATAGATCTTAAAGAATTCCAAGATAAATATCAGCCAGGCTGGAGCTGGTGTGAGCTCAGAGCCCATGAAGCCTGCCATATGTCTTTTGTTCTGAAATGTACTGTTGCAATCCAGCTGTTTCCTCTTTCAACATCTCCATTCTATCCTCTCTGGCTTTCCTGTGCCCTTTTCTGCCTCATCATCTGCTTACTGCTCTTCTGAATGTCACTGTCCTATTGGTGATTGTGTCTCAATAATTCATGCTCAGCCCCCTCACAAGACAGAGCTTGAAAAAACTCAAATAGATAGCATCCAATAGGGATTGCTTTTTGCTAAATGAATACCAGCAATGATTAATCTCCAAGTCATAGGCTGACCTCGACTCATCCATCCGCCACTGGCCAGGCTGGCAGGAGCATATGGCAGAGAGGGGCTGGGTGTGCGTGAAATGCAGGCACGCTTGTGTAATAGACAACGCTCTTATTAAAACAGGATAGAGATGAGCCCTTGTCCAGGCTCTAGACCCACAAAGAATAGTAAGAAAGACAATAGCGGGGGCTAGAGAGGTGCCACCATGTTTAAAGTGAGCTCTTGCTGATTCCTGGCACCCACTTGGTGGTTCACCGCTATCCATGACACAAGTTCCAGCGAATTTGACACCCTCTTCTGATCTTTATGGGCATCATACGGTGTGTATAGCGTGTGTGTGTGTGTGTGTGTATAAAATACTGGTACACAAGAAAAAGAAAATAAATACATCTTTCAAAAGAAAGGAGAAATACAATAGACTCCTCATACTCTGAAAGGCTTGGAAAGTTATGGGGATTAGCTGCTTTCTCTTACTGTAATACTGTATCTGAGACTGAGTGACTTACAGAGAAACTAAGTTTCTTTGGTTCAGTGCATCAGAAGCCCAAGGGCATGACGAGGGCATCTGCTTAGGCCCCCCATGCTGCTTTATCCCATCATAAAAGATGGGCCTACCTTCTTCCATGGAGCTCATGCCCATAGTAATACAGCCACTTCTGCAATAACAGTTTCAATCTCTACAAGACGGTGAGAGCTTGTCATCTAATCATTTCTTAAAGGGTCATCATTATGGTGTTTAAATGTCAGCATGAGTTTTAGAGGTTATCCACCAAATGGCAGCGGAGAGGTAGGATATAAAAACCCACATCAAGTTAGAAGGCACCTGTTGAGACTATTGTAGTAGATTAGGGAACCCAATGTCAGCTGCAGCAGTGACCTGCAATGAAGTCAAGGAAAAACGGGGACCACCAAGATGGTGATGCTCTAGCCTAGAACTGACCCTCATCAGACTGAATTACATTAGTGTGGTAAAACCTTTGCCCAGGGAGAGTGATGATGTACATACCAAAACTGGAGGTGCTTTTCCGAGCGGGTAGGCTCCAGGGCTCCTTTACCTGTAATAAACTTTGTTTTCACCTCAGAACTCTCCGTGTCTACTGGCTACCCTACACAAGGAAAAGACCTGCCTAGCTACTGACAGTAAGGCAGGCCTCCCGCTACTCTCATGCCCTTCACTTGCCCTCCTGGTACAGGCTGGGAGGTCACCTAGCCCACGCTGTCACCTGGCCTATCCCTTCCTGTGCTGTCTCAGGCTTGCATGTTTCTTCATCTCTGTGGGCCTCCACTTTTCTCAGTTATAAAACTGGTACACTGAAAGCCGGGCGGTGGTGGCGCACGCCTTTAATCCCAGCACTCGGGAGGCAGAGGCAGGCGGATCTCTGTGAGTTCGAGACCAGCCTGGTCTACAAGAGCTAGTTCCAGGACAGGCTCCAAAACCACAGAGAAACCCTGTCTCGAAAAACCAAAACAAAAAGAAAAAAAAATGATACACAAGTTGGGAGGCCCTAAAGTCACAGAGTTTTGTGGGATGGAACAAGAGATCACGAACTCCTGGCTCAGAAAATGATTTGACTTAAGGCTTTCTACCATAAACTGCCCCCTCCTTTGTCACCGAGTTTCTGAGCCTCTGTTGAATAGGCAGTCTTTCTCTTGGCAAGAGCTCCTTTTCAGCTCTTGGGATTTTTGTTCACAGTCTCCCCATCACGCAGATGTTCTCCTTTCTCTTAACCCACTGTGGCCTTCATGAAACTGCCTTTGACTGTTTTAACCTCAAGACAGATTTAGGAAGGCAGCGTGGAGCACCACAGCCCTCAGACCTCGGAGTGCAAACCCTCCGCCATCAAGGAATTTGGTGTTGGCCAAGTCTAAAGTCTAATGCTTCTTTCCCAACCTCCTGCTTACATCCTTCTTATCACACATCACGACACTTAATCACCACTGCCTCTGCTCTTCCTGCTTCCTGTTTGAAAAGCTACTCAGCCTTCAGTGCTCAGATCAAAGGGATCTTTCAGCTTTTCTTCCCTGCCCCAGAACAGACTAATCTCAACAGCTAGCCTCTCTCAGGCTACCAGTTCTTCTCATTGGCCGACTTCTCCAAAGAGTACTGGGGAGTGAAGGCTGCAGTTAGAGAGCTAATGCCCATCTCCCTCCATCCCTGGAATGAGAGCTGCTCCTGTTTAAAGATCAAATGCTTCCCGAGTGCCTACTGTATGTAGTGTGCTGACTACTAATGACTCAATGGTCACCCAAGCGATTTGCTCCCTGTCTTCATGAATTCTATATAAAACTACACAACTGAATTTGGGAACAAGCTCCTCGGATTTATGGGCTCTCTCACAAGCTGCAAGTACCTCTTAAAAAATAAAAAGCGATCTGGGGATTCCCCCCTCTCTAAATTGAAGTGAAACAGTGATGGAATTTCTACGGTCAAACAAAAACTGAACAAAATATCTCACACTCCTAATTTAGAAAAGAAAAGGAAATACCCCATTCTTTATGAAAGGTTTAGGGTTTGGGGCTCAAGAGTGATACTGAAGTTGACTTATTAATAGATTTATTCAAAGAGTTATCTGTATAATAGACAAACAGACAGTAGCACAGTGTGGCATCCTTTCTTATAAGTGTCTGGGAAAGGGGGCTTCTATGCAATAGGATTGNCAGATGAAGAACTACAGGTGCTCAATGGCTGTTGAGAAAGGGATAATCAGTTTTCTCCAGGAATGATTTCACTGATAGGTTATCAATCTCAAGTAGTCAGTTCTAAACACATGTGCACATGAGCAAGGTTAAAAGAACTCATTGTATGTCTGTGTGTGTGTGTGTGTGTGTGTGTGTGTGTGTAGCAATGATATTTAAAGAAGTGATTTTGAATTCAAGAAACAGATGGAAGGGTACAGTAATAGTTGGACAGACGACTGGGAGGAGTAGAAATGATATAAATACATTATTATATATACTCTTGTTTAAGGTAGCATGTTTATATAACTCTTTTAAAAATGTAATATATAATTAAAAATTACAGATTGATAGTCATTTATAATAGTCAAACTTGTAGTCATGTTAATTAGATTTTCTAGATAAACAGTTATGTTTCAGTTAGATAGATAATCTTCATTACTTCAAAGATCTATGGAATATTGCATTTAAAAATGTTTTAAGAACTTAGTCTTTTCTCAACACACATTTGGGATTTGACACACATTTATAAGCATCCCATCCACCAAGGGTAGAGTTTTCTAGGCTCCAGATTGTGCACTTAAGGAAGCTTCCATCATCTGGTGAGTTTCTTTGGAAATGTTCTCTATAGGGCTTAGGATGTTTGCATCATCTCCAACTAGAGGTTCTGTCTACTCTGGCAGCACCAATTACTTCAGAGAAGTTTATGGGCATTGAAGAATTTCATTATAGAATTTTCCTTCAATGTAACATGGCTAGACAGTTGGGCAAGATACTGCTTTTGCCTGGGCTGCTTGATGGTATGCTATATGAAATGGACATGCAGGACCCACAGAAAAAAATGACTGCTGAACTTTTCAAAAGATGGTATGGTCCTTCAGGATTCCTGCTTCATGAAAGAGTCTGCCAGAGATTCTGCAGGAGACAAGAAAGTGACTGATAAACTGCCAATATAGGCGAAATACTCTTCCAAATTTCCTGCTTCATGAAAAAGTCTGCCAGATACTGCAGGTCTGTAGGCTGAAGATGGATACCCTAATGTTGGAGAGGAACTTTGGGTGACTGTCCAGGCAGCACGATGTCTCTGTCAATTCTAAAGTTTTGGAAGTTGCTTCCAATTCACTTTCTGTTTACTAAGATAATAAAAAACCTTCTGGGGTCTTTGAAGAGTTGAAGACAGATAGTTATAGTTATAGCTTTACTTAGTTATGATAAAGGATAAATTAGATATAAGACTTTAGACTCACAAAGATAGGATAGATGATAGAGTATTTTCCTTATTTTGCCAAATACAAACAGACTAAATATTGTGACTATAATTCTTGCTTGATAACTGTCTTTGTTTTTTTGTTTGTTTGTTTTTTTGTTTTTGTTTTGTTTTGTTTTGTTTTTCGAGACAGGGTTTCTCTGTGATTTTGGAGCCTGTCCTGGAACTAGCTCTTGTAGACCAGGCTGGTCTCGAACTCACAGAGAACTCACGCCTGCCTCTGCCTCCCGAGTGCTGGGATTAAAGGCGTGCGCCACCACCACCCGGCGATAACTGTTTTGTACATGTAATTTTACTATGTTAAAGTTAAAACCTTCCTTTTTATTTAGACAGAAAAGGGGAGATGATGTGGGATGGCCTTCTGTATGTGTGTTGCTTTTATTGGTAGATAAATTTGGGCCAATGGCTTAGCAGAGTAAAGCCAGGTGGGAAATCATAACAGAGAGAGGGACTAGGTGGAATCAAGAAGAAACCATGTAGCTGCTGAAGAAGAAGAAGTCAGGAATACCGGAACTTTATTGGTGAGGCCACAACCTTGTGATGACACATAGATTAATAGAAATGGGTTAATTCAAGATGTAAGAGCTAGCTAGAAATACACCCGAGTCATTCCCAAACAGTGTTATAATTAAGATAGTTTCAGGTCTGAGCAACTGGGAAATGACCAAGTAGTCAATGCTTACAGGCATGGCCTGGGGAGTCTTTGTAAGGATGAGATTCAATGTTTGTTTTCACTTTAGCTTAGCGCCACTCCCTTCCCCTGAAACTGCTTGTTCTGTGAGGCGCAGCCTGGTGTTCTGTGAGGAAGACAGTTGTACGGAGCATCTGAGCCTTGATCTTCCTTCGTTAGCTGACATGAAGGTAAACAAAGTTCTTCGCTGAAGTTCCAGAGTTTGAGACTTGTTAAAACAACCACATCTTGGGATTCGACACACATTTATAAGCATCCTATCCACCAAGGGTAGAGTTTTCTAGGCTCCAGATTGTGCACTTAAGGAAGCTTCCATCATCTGGTGAGTTTCTTTGGAAATGTTCTCTATAGGGCTTAGGATGTTTGCATCATCTCCAACTAGAGGTTCTGGTGGCCTAGTGGTTGGTTCTGCTTAGCTCTGGGCAGAGAGCTCTGTATCAACAGTGCCAGATGGAAAATGATCCTGCCTCTTATTCCTAGCACTTCTGAATGACTCCTCTGTGTTAGAAATCTGAGACCTGTTCCTCACTCCCTGTTCAAAGGTAGAAGCTGCCATTTTGACCTAAATACCGTTAGAATGACTTTGACCCATGTTCCACTCCACTTTCCCCCTCCTTCCTCACCCTCCTCTGCCGACGTCATTATGCCGTTATTACAGGGAAAGGCACTTAGTCTTCCTTGCTTTCTGAATGTCATGATGCCTGTTTGTTTTGCTTATTTTTTTTCTGAATCCCATCTACTTAGGTCAGCTCTCTTTGCAGTTACTGCTCTGCCACTTCCCAGTCACACTCAGCACTTTCCCTCAAGAGGATGGGGTCTTCTGAAGTGCCAGGAGGGTCACGTTTCTGGCATGTCTATCACACTGTAAAACTTTAAGCCGCGCCCACTCCCCTGTCATGCTAATAACCAATGCATAGAGACACATTCCACATACACCTTGGTATCACTTTTTCTTTGCATCAGATTCTTGCTTCTCAATCACAAGGACATGGGACACATGAGTGGGGAACAAGAAGGATTTTATCAAGAGAAAGAACACTCTCAGCAAGATAGGTTGTGGCAAAGAACCTGCATGTGTCTAGCGCTGTGGTTCTCAACCTTCCTAAGGCCATGACCCTTTTATACAGCTTCCCATGTTGTAGTGATCCCCAACCATAAAATTATTTTCATTGCTACCTCATAACTGTAAGTTTTCTACTGAAATATAATGTAAATATCTGATATGCAGGATATCTGATATGCGACCCCTGTGAAATGGTTGTTTTACTCCTAAAGGGTCACAACCCCACAGGCTGAGAAGCACTGGTCTAGTGCCTACATGAGGAAATAGGCCTGATTGGTTTGTATAAACACAACTTAGGTGAAAGTAAGGATCAATCGAGAGAAAGCTTACCAAACCAGGAAAGTTTCTTCATGAGATTCACAGGGCGCTCCATTCCTCCCCATCTCTTGATGTTATGGTGTTTGTGGGGGAACCTGAAGAAAGAAGAGGATCTTTTGTTGTTTTAAGGCCTGGAGTGCAGAGTAAAACACCTTATAACACATGGCTCTAGCCGGGCAGTGGTGGCGCACGCCTTTAATCACAGCACTCAGGAGGCAGAGGCAGGCGGATCTCTGTGAGTTCGAGGCCAGCCTGGTCTACAAGAGCTAGTTCCAGGACAAGAACCAAAAGCTACAGAGAAACCCTGTCTCGAAAATAAAAAATAAATAAATATAAAAATAAATAAATAAATAACATGGTTCTTATAAAGGCCCCAAAGTTGAAGTTTCCATGTTTATGTCTAGAGAGCCGAATGTTTCTGATCATCTGCCCACAGCACAGAGAGGATAAGTTATCCTGACTAACCAGGGGCCCTTTGCATCTGTTTTATTTAAAGGGTCCATCTACCCCTTACTTCTATCACTATCCAGTTGGTAATTTCCGCTAAGAGAAAAATCAGGCCATTTATTGGACTCCAACACCCTCTAACCCCTGGCTCCTGGATTTCCCACGCTGTGCCCTAGTGCACATTTGATTACTGTCCACAGTGAGCTGCTGTGCTCTTCCGCACCCCAGCTTCACCTCCTTCTTCCTCACCAAAATAACTACTCATTCCTCGAAGCTCAGGTCAGGTTCTTCTTCCAGAAGTCTTCCTTCTTGCCTTCATTTCTTGTTCCCACTTTGTTTCCCCGAGTGTCGACCTGCACCCTTCCTGACTCCAGTACTGATTGGTAAAGTGTTTCTCCGGGCACATTCAACAGCACAGCGCCGCTCACAATACCGAGCTTTAGCAGGTTACAGTGACCTGCTTTGGCCTGATAACACTCCACCAGTATTTTTGGGACAGATGTATTTTCCAGACTTTATTTCAAGGGGGCCTTTGGTGTCTATATTAGTTTTCTATAGCTGGCATAACAAAGTGTGACCACTGAAGTAAATTTCAGAACCGTTATGGAGATCTGAAGTTCAAAATCAGAGTTTCAACAGGGCTCTTCTCCTGCTGACAGCTCTAAGGGAGCATCCTTCTTCATTTCTTTCAGCCTCTGCTGACTCCAGGGGTTCCTCTTCTGGTGACCACATGATGCTAATCATTGCTTCATTTCTTTCATGTCCTTTCTGTCTTCACAAGCCCCCTTGTCATTGGACGTAGGGACCTCTGGTCAATTCAAAATAATCTTATCTCAAGGGTGTTACCTGTGGTTAGAACCTGGGTTGGCTATTCCCGAGTTTATATCCAAAGAGTTGAAATAAAGGTTCGTAAAAATTTAAAAGTAGCAAGGAAACTTTACTCAAAGAAAAGTGTACAGATAGAGGATCTCAGAAAGAAACATGCTGTCATGAAGTAAAAAAAGACCACATAAGTGAAACTATTCTAAGACCCAATTATTGTTTGGACATTCCTTTAATTGAATGTATATTAGTTGCTTTGCTATTACTATGATGAATCACCAGATCCAAGGCAACTTATAAAATGAAATGTTTATTCTGAACTTACAGTTCCACAGGGTAATTGTCCATGAATGATGGTGGAGTAGACGCAGCAGGTGGCCGGTGTCTGAAGAGCAGCTGATACATCTCACATCTCCAGTCACAAACAGGAGGCAGAGACTGCAATAGTCATGGTGCATAGCTTTTCAAACATCAAAGCCCACCCCCAGTGACACATCTTGTTCAATAAGTTCACACATCCTAATTCTTCCCAAATAGCATCACCAACCTGGTGACCAAGTATTCAAATACATAAGTCTGTGAGACTCATTCTTATTCATACCAGCAGAGGGTCTGAGTTTGGTTTTTAAGGGGTGTGATAGTAGCGCGCTTGGTCCTCTGTTTTGGCTGATATGTTTGGATTATGTAACCCTTGGTGTACGTGCATGGGACTTCCCACAATGCATCTGATTGTTTTGGTTTTTCCTTTGGGGAACATAGTTTTTTGTATTACATATTTTTTATTAGCTCATTGGGAGTTCATGCAATGTGTCTGATCATATTTATTCCTTGTTTCCCAACTTTTTCCAGATGGCCCCTTCCTTACCCACCCAAACTAGTATCATATGGTTTTAATCCTTCAAGATCAATGTATGCTGCTCAAGTACTCATAGATGTATCGCTTTCAAATGGAGCGTGGTCAACTTACCACTACATCTATCTCTACCTCTCTCGGCAGCTAACAATGAGGCATCTGCTTTCAATCGTATGCATACCTAATCATAAGTAGAGGTTCTCTCCAAAGGGTCACTCAGAGGACATAGTTTGCTTTGCCTTATTGATATGCATCCAAAACTGGTGCAGCCTGGATCGACCCATTGCTCATAGGTCCCATATGTGTTCCCAGATGTATTTGAGCAGAAATGGGCATCACCCAGAGAGCACTAAGGGAAATAGTTTACTTAGGTTTTTAAATCAGGTATATGCAGCCTGGTGCAGGTGAGAGTCCCAGGTTGCCATCAGGTTGCTATACACATTGTTAGAAGAGCCTTTCTCTATGCTTGCCTACCTCAGAGGTATAGCTCAATTACATCTTTAACTGTTCCTTTTACAAAAGGAAGGAAGAAAGGAAGACAAACAACTACAAAATAAGCTAAAAACCATCACAATGTCAGGTCCCAAAGAATAGGAGAAGGTATATTTTGAGAGGGTCCACTACTCAACTGTGCAGACCAGGCTGTGCCCTGCTGTGAGTTACTGTCTTTCTCTAAGTTGTGAGAGACAGTGGCTTTCATTTTACAAAGCATCATTTGACTCCATGTTGAGTCCGAATGACTCCATATCTCATTTATGCATATATTTGCCATCTGTCCAGCAGCAACCATGAGGAACTAATAACTGATCACTTTTTTTTTACTACAAACAAAAGGTTATTGCCTATAAACTTAACAAAATAGATCAGAAACACATGGGAACATGGGCATATGAAAACCACATGGGACAAACCAGGCTTATGAACTTACCAAACACACCAAACCAACAGAGAGTACAACATCCTGAAGGAGAGGTCCGTAAAAAGAAAAACAGCAAACATAGCTGTCCTGGGTTGATTTTGTCATCTTGATATAAACCTACACATACCTGGGAACAGGATCTTAACTGAGATTGGGCTTTAAGAACATCTGTGGAATGTTGTCTTGGTTAATGATTGATGTAGGAAGGCACTGTGGGCAGTGCCACCCTCGACAGATGGTCCTGGGTTGTATAAGAAAGCAGGCTAAGCAAGCCATGGGGTTCAAGCCGGTTAGTCATTGTGACAGTTTGAATGAGAACGGCCTTGACCTCCATAGGCTCATAAGTTTGAACACTTGGTCCCCATTTGGTGGAACTGCTTGAGAAGGATTAGGAAGTGAAGCTTTGCTGGAGGTGTGTCCTGGGGAAGGGCTTTGAGATTTCAAAAGACTTGTGTCATTCCCAGTGTGCGCTCTGTCTTCTGCTTGCCATTTGAGATCCGAGCTCTCAGTGGGTCCTGCCACCATGTACTGACTCCACCATCATGAATTCTAACCCTCTGGAACTATAAACCCAACTGAACACGTTCTTTTATAAATCGCCTCGGTCATGGTATTTTAGCACAACAATAGGAAAGCAACTCATACAGCAGTGTTTCTCCATGGCCCCTACTTCCAGGCTCCTGCCTTGGGTTCCTGCCAGGCTTCTGTCAGTGAGTGACCACAAACTGTAGGCTGAAAATAACCCTTTCCTCCCTGAGCTGCTTCTGGTGATACTTTTCATCATGGCAGTAGACAGCAAATTAGCACAGCTGCAATAGCAATGGGCACAATGACCCGTCATGAGTCTGCCTGCTGTGCTGTGTGTGTGGTCAGAGGACTGATAGGCAGAAATCCTGCCTCTGAGGATTTGGGCTAGTAGTTCCCTCTGTCTGACGTCATTCACTCTAGCATCTCTCCAATATCCTTCCTTTCAGACCTGGACATGTACCTCCCCTCATGGTCCCTTGCCTCCATTGCAGATCTCTGATGCTTTGGTTTAGTTCCCCCATCCTCTAGCAGAACACCAACTGGCTTCGTTAAGACCCCACCCCTTGCAGTGACTTTTTCTGTATCTGCCACAACCAGCTTCCTGCCTCCAGCTTTAAGTAGTCTTTAATTATTTTTGTAGTCATTCCACAGTGTGTGTGAAGAGCTGACATTAGGATTTAGGATTGAAAAAGAAGAGCTGGGCGGTAATGGCGTGCACTCCCAGAATTTGGGAGGCAGAGGCAGGCAGATCTCTGTGAGTCTGAGGCCAGCCTGGTCTACAAGAGCTAGTTCTAGGACAGGCTCCAAAGCAACAGAGAAACCCTGCCTTGAAAAACCAAAAAAAGAGAAAGAAAGAAAGAAAGAGAGAGAGAGAGAGAGAGAGAGAGAGAGAGAGAGAGAGAGAGAGAGAGGAAAGAGAGAGAGAGAGAGAGAGAGAGAGAGAGAGAG